>NW_025927655.1:0-159019 GCF_022837055.1 Prionailurus viverrinus | reverse complement strand
AGTCGGGACAGAGAAGAGGAAATCATGGCATACGCATGCCAGAGGCAGCCACCACCTGGAAGATTATCATTACTATTTTGATTTCTAGTTGTCCCTTGTGGGGCGTGTCCTCTGAACGGGCCCACCCCCAGGCACACAGCGGCCCGAACGAGGCTAACCAGGACCCAAGAGCTCCCATCCAGTTCTGATGAGCTTCCAGAGAAGTTCTGTGTGTTTGTGTGAGGGAGAAAGACAGAAGAAGAGGGAAAGCGACACAACTTTGTGGCTTTCAATCTGCTGTATAATCTGATCGGCAGTTAGTACAGAAAACCCTTGACAGAATCCAAGACCATTTCGTGATACGAACGCTCAAAGCGGAAACAGAAGGGAACTTCCTGAGCCCTCCTACAGGCCACCTGCGAACAAGCCACAGCTCCCGTCACCCGGAAAGGAGGAAAGACTGGAAGCCTTGGACCTGAAGTCACGGACGAGGCCCAAGCCCCGGCTGCAGCCCACCCTGTCCTGGAGGTCTCAGCCGTGTCGACGAGGCAAGAAAGGGGGATAACAGACATCTAGGTCGGAGGGAATGAAGGAAAGCCGTCTCTACTTGCAAACAGCATGACTGGGTATACAGGAAATCGTACAGAATACACAGAAAATCTTCCGGAAGTAATAAAATAGTTCAGCAAGGCTGCAGGATACAAGCACAGTACCAAGAAAGAAATTGTACGAGACAGTAAACTGGTGCAGCCAATGCGGAAAGCAGCATGGAAGCTCCTCAGGACATCGAAAATAGAAACACCATGTAATCCTGCCATTCCACTTTCGGGTATTTATAGGAAGAAAACGAAACACTCACGCCAAAAGATATCTTACCCCCGCTCCCCAGCATTCCTTACAGAGTCAAGACGTGGAAGGTACCCAAGCATCCACGATGGATGGACGGACAAAGAGGATGTGGGAATGTGCGCACACAGAAACGTACATATCATAGAATACTAGTCAGTCATAAACAAGGAGGAAACCCGTTTGTGACAACACAGACGAGGATATTATGCTAAGTGAAATAAGTCCGACACGACAGAGAAAAACAAATATCATATCTCCTTTGTAAGTGGGATCTTAAAAACAGAGCTCAAAGAACTCACAGATCGAGCGATCACACCGGTGGTTGCCAGAGGCAGGGGCTAAGGGATGAGCGAACCGGGGAAGCTGGTCGAAAGGTACAATCTGCTGTGATAAAAGAAATAAGTCTAGGGACGTGATGTGCAGCGTGGTCACTATAGTTAATACTGCATTGCACGTGTGGAAACTGCCAAGGGGTAAATCTGAAAAGTCTCTGTAACAAGAAAACATGGGCAACTACGTGTGCAGATGGACGTTAACGGGACCTGCTGTGTGATCACGGCCATACGCACAGCTACCCAATCATCGAAGTATATACGGAACTGACTGAATGCCACGCGTCAGTGAAACAAAATCAGGGGCGCCCGGGGGGCCCAGTCGATTAAGTGGCCGAATTGAGCTCAGCTCATGATCTCACAGTTCGTGGGTTCAAGCCCCGCATCGGGCTCTGCGCTGATGGCTCAGAGCTGGAGCTGCTTCGGACTCTGTGTCTCCCTCTCTCTCTGCCCCTCCCCCACTTGCACTCTGTCTTTCTCTCTCTCTCTCAAAAAGAAACACTACAAGTAGGTGAACTGAAAGACAGCATCACTAAGGCTAGAAGGCACCTTACTGAATGGAACAATGAATCGGCTAAGGACATATATCCTAAGAGACTTGCATGTGGAGTGCATATTAAATCTTACAACTCAATAGGAAGAAACTGCGCATCCAATTTAAAAATGGGAAATGCAGGGGCGCCTGGGTAGCTCAGTCGGTTGAGCATCTGACTTTGGCTCAGGTCATGATCTCACAGCTCGTGAGTTTGAGCCCCGCGTCGGGCTCTGTGCTGACCGCTCAGAGCCTGGAGCCTGCTTCTGCTTCTGTGTCTCCCTCTCTCTCTGCCCCTGACCCACTCACATTCTGTCTCTGTCTCTCTCAAAAATAAATAAACATTAAAAAAAATTAAGAAAAAATGGGAAATGCAGCTGAGGAGACATTTCTCGACAAACGATAAACAAGTGACCAACAATGTTCCACAATCATTCTTTAGGATGGAAATCCAATCAAAGCCACAATGAGATACAAGTTCACATCCACCAGGACGGCTGTCATTAAAAGATAGATATTAAGAAGTGTTGGCAAGGATCCGTAGACGTTGGGGTCCTCCTCCTTTGCTGGCAGAAATATAAAGTGATGTAACCCTTTGGGAGACGGTCTGGCCATTTTTCAAAACGTAAACACGGAGTATCCGTATGATCCAGGGATGAAAACCTGTGAAAAGCCTGACCGTGAACATTCACAGCATTGCCACTCACAGTTGCCCAAAGGTAGAAACACCCCCAATGTCCATTGACTGCTGAGTGGATACAGAACACGGCCTATCTACACAATAACAATGATTTGAAGAACATTATGAGGCTTGAGACCGACTGAACTCCCGGTCCATGCCGCACTCATGGTGAACCTTGACAACATCAGCTGCATTAAAGGAGCCTTCGGAAACAAGCACATCTGCATTATTCTGTGTACAGAAAAGGCCCAACACAGCCTCCCTAGCTACAGCTGGGCACCTGCTACCAGGTCATTACAGGAAAAATGACCTCAGGTGTGCCCCTGCCCCAGGCGCCCCGAGGGGGTCGAGGGCAGTGGTGGTGGACGGTGCTCCCCTTGGTGCCGAGGATCCGCCCTCTCACCTGCTGGATGACGGGGGTCCCCGATCCTCCGTGGAGGGATGGAGGTCTCCAGCCGGTCCCTTCATACACAAACAAGGACAGTGCAAGACAAAGGCCCGGGGACAGGCAAAGGATCCCTGGGCCCCCGGGGCAGCTGGGCAGTCGAAGGGCACCCAGACCTGCCCCGGCACCGGAAAGTCCTAAGTGGACTCTGGGCACCGGCTGAGCCGCGTGCAAGGGCTGCAAACTGTGGGCGGGCACGGGTCGCCCTGCAACAGGTTGCGCACACCCAGTGCCCACGACGAGCCCCACAGCGGCTGGAGGAACCCTTCCAACACCCCCACGGATGTGCGCCATGCGGGACGAGGAGGGGCGGAGTCTCCGGGGCAGGGTGCACGCCCTCACGTCTGGGTCTCGGGACCCGGCTAAGTGAGGACTGAGGCCCGTGACCTGAGCCCGAGCCTCTCTTCCCCTGCCCCAGGTGTGCGTCTCCTCCCCTGCCCTGGCTGGAGGGCCCCAGTCCTGCCCCAGTGTCCCCACCCCTGCCACCGGCGTCCCCACCCCCTGCCTCCTGCTACCCTCCAGCCCTGCTGAGAGCCCACACTGCCCCCAGGCTCGGTGAGCGATGTGGTTCCACCTCAGGCCCTCAGGGACAGTTGGGAAACAAGCCAGGAAAGGCGGGCACTGGCCCAGGGCAGCTGTAGGAAACACCTGTGCACTCACTCCTCTGTCCCGGCTGTTACTGTGCGTGTGAAATTCTGGAACGAAAGGCTGGGCCAGTTTCAGGTGGAATACAAAATGTAGACACTGCAGGGAGGGCTGAGACCCTAGTAACACAGCAGGTTTCCGGGGGAGATGTGCGTCCCCCAACATCCCCGCCCCTGCCAGGCGGCCCTGCCGCCCCAGACCCTGCACGCCAGCCATGGTGTCGCCCGCCAGGGTGCTGGCCGGGGTCCAGCGTCTGCCATGACCCTAATTGTAGAGGACCTTGTTTCAGAATATCTAGAACAGGGTGTTATGCAGACATCGTGTGTGATACCTTGTTCCAGTTACTGGCATATTTCCTACAGGATGTGAGAAATGAAGAAAAGAACAATGATGGGCCCGGAGACACCCCATAATCCCACCGCTGACCTCCACCTCCCTTGGCTCGCAGGTGAGTCCTGGGAGTTTGAGTCTGCATCAAACTGGGAAAAGGGTGCTTGGCTTTCCGCGGCATCCCCCTCGGACGCCCCAGTGTCGTGGCTCCAGGGACTGACCGGCTAGAGGTCACCTGCTTAGCCCACACGCGTGTCCAGACGGGCAGGCTGCAGACCCCGGGCGCTTCTCCCTGCCCCTCCGCGTCAGCTCTGTGCTGCCCCTGCCCCTCGCCCTGGGGGCCGTGTGGACTCCGCTCCCTCCCGCTACTCCCTCTGCCGCAGGCCGGCGGCCACCACGTCCCCAGCCGGAGAGGGAGGGCCGACGAGAACACCCGCAAGCGATGTATTTCTGGCGTCTGTGCCCAGCTCGAGCGGCACCCACTCCGGTCAGCTCCATGCGCACACACCCCGTCCCGTTCCCTGCTGGATTCTCAGCCCTCAAACTGTGCCGGGTGAGGAATAACACTTCACATCTCGGTGACTCACTGGGACCGTCCCAGAGCCGCATGACGCGGACCCTGCTGTTTACAGCGACAGATGGGAGCCGCAGCCTCGTGTCCATTCATTCATCCCCGCACGCATCAGCATCCGTGTCTGTCTGCTGCTGTGTGCAGGCACCCGCACACTATGGTGAAGCCCAGACACCGCCCGGCCCTCGAGCTCACAGCCTAAGCGGTGGGACGGCGTCTCCCCCACGGTCAGCAGCTGGGGGCCACAGAGGCAGAACATCCCCACCCTCCCCAACCTGCAGTGACTCCCGACTCCTGGCCCGACATCCGGCGCCCTGCGTGAGCTGGTCCAGACGCCCTCCCCCGTGGGCACCCCTCACCCCACCCCGGCCTCCCTAGGGCCTTCCTCCCCCAGGGAGCCCATGGAGCCCCGGCCCCTCAGAGGCCCCTGCCGCCACCGCCCCTCCCATGGCCCCCACCCAGGACGTCCCCATCTCCAGGGTTGGAGCCTCCTCAGGCTCCCGTGCGAGCTCAGGCTTTGGGTCGGATTGTCCGGGGGACAAACACACAATAGGTCCATGTCCCAGCCCTGTGACCCACAAGCTCACGTGGTGGGTGTCAGAGCCTCATTTTCTTCATTGAAAATGGGGTCTGTGACTCCCATCTCAGGAAGGTGAGCAGGAGGCACAGGGATCACCTGGCTGGGGGAACCCCAACCCAGGACAAGACCTGTGATGGTCAGGGCAGGGCTCCATGAGGGTGAAGACTGAGTCCCTCGTTCCCGTTCACGGCTGGACTTGGTCACTCAGAGCTGAGTGCCCTTGATCCCGGGGCCGCAGTTCATGTATAAGAAGGGGTGAAGTCAGTGAGCACCCCGGGGGTCCCTAGCAACTCTAACCACCCCCAACACTCAGATATCCCCACGATGTGCCCCCTCCTTCCTGGGCTCCCTCCCACCCCTCTGACCCGGCCAGGGCTGCAGCCAGGGACAGGCTGCCCCGTGTGTCCCGGATCCTGGCAGGAAGAAAGTGGGAGAAGGTGGAGAGAAGGAGGGGGAGGCGGGAGGGGACAGGCCGATCCTCTCCTTGCCCGTACTTGGTGTCCACCGTCTCCTCCAGGCCCCCTGCCCCGGCCGTGCACCCAGCTGGACCCTGGGGCGGGGAGCGTGAGGTCTGTGACAGCTGGGACGGTATAGGTACATTTGGCGACCCTCGTGTACCCGCGTGTCCAACCCACCCGGCCCTCAAGTCTGCAGCCCACTGGCTGGGGTGAGGCTGATCCGAGGGCTCACAGGATTTGGGGTACAGGGCAGCGGTCTGGAGGCAGGGCGCACACGGGACCAGCGGCACGGAGCCCCCCGGGGAGGGCACACAGCCCTGCCAGGCCGAGGACACGAGACCCAGCTGCCCTTTGCCAGGGAGGCCTTTGTGCCTGGCACATCTCTCCATCCACCCAGGAGGAGAGCCTGGGCCCTGTCCACGCTGACGTCACTCCACGCCCAACCTCAGGGCCAGGTGGAAGACTGAGGCCAGGGACCGGCCCAGGTTACGTGAGGTGGGCAGAGTCCAAGCAGTGGGGGTCTCCGTCCTAGGCCAAACTCAGTCCTGCCCTGGGGTTCGCCCTGGGAATGAGACCCCTGAGATCCCGTCGGATCCCTATCAACGCCATACGAGGTGGGGCTGTTATATCTGGATGTCCCCAGACCGTACAGGCAAGCACACGCACACACAGACAGACACACACACACACAGACACACACACACACACAGACACACACACACACACACTGACCACCCGGCCGCGGCTCAAGGGGAGTACACCCTGGAGGGGGGAGGTGACACGGGGCAAGGAGAAGGGGACTGGAGGCAGCTGTGCCACGGGGCAGGGGTCCCCAGTGGGCTGGCAGCATGACCAGGGCTCATACGTGTGGTGGGGAGAGGTACCACCCTGATGGCCAGCGGGGTCTCCAGGGTACCCAGGGGGCTGCCTGGGCTGGGCACTCCCCGGGGCAACCAGAGAAGAAGGGGTCTGGGGTCCTGTGTCCACCACCAGCCTGGAGCTAGAAGGAGACACCCCCCTACTGGGAGGGGGCTACGGGACAGGCCTCAGCTTACTCCTGTGTCAATTGGGCTGCATAGACGTGGTGTCCCAAGGGTCCCACAGGCTTGTCTGCTGGCCCTGGACCTCCACCCCTGCCCCAAGATGCTCCTGGTCCTGGGAAAATGCTTTCTCCTCCCTCAAGGTCCTTCTGAGCGGAGGGCAGCCTGGGGGCTTGGAGGACCGAGGACCTGGGTGGGCAGCACGTGGCCGAGCAGCGGACCCTGGTGTGGGGACCGAGGTCAAGACCCTCCTTGTCGGAGCCCCGGGGCCTCATTAGGAAGGGCTTCCAGAGGTAGTGCCCTGACTGGGGTGAGGAAGCCATAGGAATGAACGGGGCACCGGGACGGGAGAGGTGGAACGGGGGACAAGGGAGGCTTCTGAAGTCCTCACATCGCCCCTGGAGCCCGCAGGTCTTGCCCCTGTGCCCCCCTAGGGCCAGGGAGGGCTGCTGCCTTGACTACATCCAAACAAAGGTGTGTGTTTTGTTTTCTGGTTTCCAAGCCTGGGACTGTCATGCTGGTGCTGACCACCAGGCGGCAGGCTGTGTCCACTGTGCTCAGTGAAGCCTCTGGAGCGGGAAGGGACGCTCAGGGGTCATGCTGGGCGTCCCCTGCCCCCAACCCAACATGTACCTCTTACTATTAGTCTGCATGTCCACAGCATGAGTTGCTCAGAGGCAGGTAGGGACTCTGAGATCCTCTCTGGACGCATTCAGCTCCTGCGCCTCTCACCCTGAGCAGGGGCTGTGTTGGGCCCGGGGGCCGGCGTCAAAGGTCCCGTGAGGTCCCAGCCTTCCAGGAGCTCACAGCCCAGAGGGGGAGTTGGGTCAAAGCACAAGAGTGAATCTGTGTGAAAGGAAAGACAAAAGACTGTCGGGAAATGAAGCAGGGTGAAGGAGGGCGGCCAGGGGCCCATGGGTGTGGGGGGGGGCGTCTCACAGGCCTCCAGGGTGGCCCTGATGCTGGGACCCAGATGGACAAGAGGAGCCAGTCCCGCACACGTCTGCAAGCAGTGTGCTGCGGGGACGAGCAAAGCTGCAGAGACTCGGAGACACAGAGGGTTTGTCCAGAGAGGAGCTGAGGAGGGGCCAGTGTGGCCGGAGAGAGCTCGGGAGGGAGGAGGGCAGGCCCAGCCCCCAGCCTGGAGGATGGACTGTTGTCTGTGCTGGGGGACACATTCACCTTACTTGGACCACCTCACACTTTCTGTACCAGTCTCCCGGCTTGGCTCGGCTGGGAGCCTCAGCCCCACGGTCACCCAGGAGGCCAGGGCTGCAGCCTCAGCTGAGGCTCGAGTGGGGCAGGGTCCGCCTCCAAGACCGCGACCGGGCACGTGCTCTTGGCAGGATTCGGCTCGGACTGGGGGGGTCTCAGGACTTCTGTGTCTCAGCCCGGACCCTCTGCAGGTTCTTGGCACTGGGCCTCCTGGGGTAGCTCATGTTATCTGCTCTTGCTTCATCAGAGACAGACACACACACAGACACACACACTGACACAGAGACAGGGAATGGACCCGGGAGAAAAGGAATCCGGAGACACCAAAGGCTTTCATGAACCACCTTGGAAGCGACACCCATCATTATGTTCTCTCCCTCAGAACTGCTCACACGGTCCTTCCACCGGGGAGGGGAGGGGATGTCACGAGGATACAAGAGGCTGTGTCAGTGAAAGAGGGCACGTGTCAGAGATAGAGACCCTTGTGCGTGCTGTGACGCCACAGTCTGACGCCAGCCAGGACACAGCCGGTCCTCCCATGGCCCAATGGGAAACCGGGAGATGCAGAAGGCCGGACGGTCACAACACAGAGGGGAGAGCATCCCTCACGACCCAGGGCCAGAAAGGTTCACAGGCCTCTGGGCCAAATAATGCACCAAAGCCAGTGCATTCCCTGGGATGGAGGCCAGACCCGTCGCAGTCCAAGGGAGGCGGCCCCCACAGGAGCAGGCGTCAGAGATGCGGGACGTCCCGGGGAGGGACTCGGGCAAGAGAGACCCGAGGGAGGCAGCGGTGGTCGCCTTCAGAGGGGCAGGTTTCTACTCTGGGGACCAGCCGCCCGGGTGACAACGTGAGGAAGCAGAGGTCCCAGAGACAGCTGTGACGGGCTCCCGTCTCTGGGAGAGAGTCCTCAGGCAGAGAGGAGGGACCGGGGCTCCAAGGGGACGCGGCCAGCCTGCCGGGAACCAGCCCCTCCGGCTGCAGGTGCACTCAGGTGGCAGAGGGACCTGAATGGGACAGCAGTGCGTGGCCGGCCTCGCTTTCCCCATTCAAGGCCAACGTCTTCTGCAGCCCTTGTACACACCGCCCCTCGTCTCAAAGCCAAGTGGTCTCTTCACTCAGGTTCCTTGGTGCCCGTTCAGGACAAGGATGCCTCCCGGGAAGAAAGAGGAGAACCGGCGGGGCTCACCCAGCCCGGGGGCCCTGGCAGACAAGCCGGCACTCGGCCTGTGGGCCACGGCCCTCTCCTGCCCCCACCGGCACCGTCTGCCCTCTGTCCCCTGACCCCCACCTCCCAGGAGACAAACCAGCCCGAGGACAGCCTCAGGGCCACCTGGGAAGAGCTGGGTGGAAGGACAGGTGAGGGAAGACACAAGGGGTGTTCTCGACCCCAAATCTGACGACCGAAGTCTGGGAGGCGAGAGGAAGATGGGAGGAAATGCAGGGTGTGCATTTGCACGTCTTCCTAAGAGGAGAGGTGGGTGGGTGACCCAGGGACTTGGGCGGAGACCTGACCCTTCAAGGGAGCCGGGAGGAGGATCGAGAGAACCAGAGCAAACCCACAAAAGCACAGGGGCGGCAGGAGGTGCAGGAGACATACGTGTGCGGGTCCTCCAGGGCCCCCACCCTTGGTCTATGTGTGTGTGTGTGTGTGTGTGTGTGTGTGTGTGTGTGTCTGTGTGCGTGTGTGTGTGTGTTAGTGTGTACAATGGTTAAAAACCTTGGTGAATATGGCTTACGTGTCTTCTTAGGGGGAGGAGGGCCATGGGGACAGCGCACCCCCTTGCTGGCTGCGGGTGAGAGGCCGTACCACCTCCTGGGTGGGGTCCGGGGCTCGCTTTTGGGATCCAGGTGCGTGCACACAGCGGGGAGCAGACAGGGTGCTGAGGGCAGGCATGGACGCATCCACAGAGGAACAAGGACAGAAGCGGTTTCTGTCAATGACAGCACCTTACGCATGTCAATTCACCTGGGTATTTGAGAGAAGGTAAACGTCCACTACATTGTGGGAAGGTTCTGGGGACTTGGACTTAGAGCAATGAGCCAACCTGGTTCCTGCTCGCATGGAGCTGACTGGAGCAGGGAGGGGTTCACTGAGGACTTCTGGTGACAGCCGTGCGGTCTCGCTGGGATCAGGGGGCTCGTCCAGCAGCTTAGGACCAAGCCAAGTGAGGCCCGCGGTGAAGGGGCTATGCCCGAGCTACCCCGAGAAGCAAGCCTCCGTTCCCTTGGCCTGTCCTTAGATTTCCCATCTGTCAAATGGGTGTGTAGGGAAACAGGCCCCTCGATTTGTCCGTGAACGTGGTCTCGACTCTTCCGGGCAGATGAGGAAGAACTTCCTGGTGGTCGGTCTCCCCACTGGTAACTCCAGGAGAGGGGTTGACGTCACCAAGGGGATGGGGCGGCACCCCCGGGGGAATGGCTAGGGATCCTTTTCTGGTTAGCGGCCAAGCTGGACCGGGAGCCCTGGCCTCCAAACTCCGTCCGCAACCTCCCTTCCACCCACATCCTCCCGCTCGATCTCTTGCTGTGACCTCTGCCTGAGAACACGGAGGAGGCCCGGGAATGTCTCCCAGGAAGGAGGGGCTACGTGGTCGAGCATGTCTTAGAACCCTGGAAGGAGCAGGAAGACAGGGCTCCCCAGACCTTAATCTCCAAGGGCAGGTGGGGGCAGGGCCTCTACCCCAGTGAGTGCATGCACCTCCCTTTTCTTACCGGAGGGCAGAACCTTCTGTCTGGAGCAACGGCCAGCGTTTTCCCGGGAGCCCAGCAGACGGCTCTGGAAAGCTCAGGGTGGACCCAGACATCCATGTCAGCCCCCGCGGGGCCTCGGTACCGGGACCGGGCGACAACAGGAGACGTGTCTCTGTGGACAGATGCCAGGTCTCAGGCCACCTGCCACGGGCTCTGCCCTCGAAGTTCTGGGTGACCTTGGACAAAACCTCAGTGTTGACTGCTATAAAAAGAAGCGATGGGTTCCTCATGGGCTCGTCAAGCTGTGCTTCTGGGATTGGGGGTCGGGCCTCTAGGGGGCCGTGGACGTTCGGGGAGTCCACGCCTCATCCCGGTGTCACCTTGAGCAGCTCTGTCCTGTGTTTGCCACACAGGGCTTCTGCCTCAGGTACCGTCGGGACAGCATACGCCCGCCCCCATATAGGTGAGGTTTGAAACCGTAAGGGCAGGTGAGCGCTGGGCCAAGCCTGTCCCTCCGGGTCTCTGCTCCTCTGTTCCGTGTTGTCCTGTGTGCTCAGGGGGCACCAGTGGGTATGCAGTCTGGTGGCTCAGTCTACGGGAGTCCAGCTGAACCTGCGGGTCATTCTTTTTCCAAATCCCATCGTCCCGCACTCGCTAAGGCCTGGCCTCGACCCACAGACCCCATCCTGTCCCTGACCCCACGCTGGTCACGGGGAGCAAATCTGCAAGCTCTTCTGAGACCAGCAGGCCGGGACCCCAGGAGCAGACCCAGGGAGAGGAGAGGGCTCCCCTTCCTTCCGGCAGAGGAGCTGAGGGTGGGGCAAGGGGCCCAGACCCACATGTGAACGAGGGCATGTTCGGAGGGGCCTGTGTGCCCAGCAGGCTCACCCTGGGCTGGAGAGAAGGCCTTGCACTTTGGAGAGGGCTGGGAGGGACGAAGGTCCAGCCTCCCTCATCCACTGTGGGGGTTGGGGCCGCCTTGCCGTTCAGGCTCCACAGGCTGGGACCTGGGCCAGGTGGTCTGGACCTTCTGGACTCGTGCTTCCTTGCAGGGACATGTGCAGAGGCCTCCCTCCCAGACTCACCAGAGGGGACACAGCGCAGGAAGATTCAGACCCTGCAAAGGAAGATGCCACCCGGGGGACGCCGGAGGGTTGTGCTCACTGAAGAGGTCATGGTGCTCAGCACACAGCAGGGACCTGAGTTCCCCAGCTGAATTAGGGAAGGAGGAACGGAAGGAGGGAGGGAGGGGAACCATAGAAGCGGGGTCCACACCAGGTCGGGTCAGAGGTCCGGTCAGAGGGCGTCACAACTCGGGCCCTGGAAGGGGGCACGGGACACGTCCTTCTGTCCCTCCAGCGCTGACCTTCCTCCACGTGGGACCTGTTGACCTCCTGGATCGTCTCCACCTCCTCCGCAAACAACGCTGAGTGTTCCCAAAAGGGGGACAGCGGGTAGGGGCCAAAGAGGGGCTACCGGAATCCTGTGCCCTGGGGGACTCTGGGACAGCCTTCCAGGTGGCCCTTTTATGTCCTCCAGGCACCAGGCCACGATTCCACCTCATCTCTCAGGGAATGCGACAACCCATCTGCCTGGGTCACTAGTAAGACGAGCTGGGTCAGGAAGCCCATCTCCTTGACTTTGGATTGTCTTACCCGCGGGCCTGCACCTTGGCGTCCTGGGGCTCGGGGTCCCTCTTCCTGGGAAACCCCACCACCTGCCGAGGGCCCCCCCTGAACTCAGGGGAGCAGAGCGACCAGCCTGCCTGGGGCCCCACATGGGGCTGGGGAAGGGCCGACTCTGGGCTCTGGGGGCTCTACCAGTATTGGGCCAGCCGGTCCCCTGCAGGACGAGGACTTCTCGCTGGGGATAGGCTGGGGCCTCTGCTTCCTCACATTGTCACCTGGGCTGCCAGTCCACAGACCAGAAACCTGTCCGTCTGAAGGTGACCAGCGCTGCGTCCCTCGGGTCTCACTTGCCCGAGTCCCTCCCCGGGACGTCCCGCATCTCTGACGCCTGCTCCCTTGGGGGTCGCCTCCCCTTGGACTGGGACGGGTCTGGCCTCCATCCCGGGGAACGCACTGATTTGGAGCATTATTTGGCCCAGAGGCCTGTGAACCTTCTGGCCCTGGGTCGTGAGGGATGCTCTCCCCTCTGTGGTGTGACCGTCCGGCCTTCTGCATCTCCCGGTTTCTGTTTGGGCCACGGGAGGACCAGCCGTGTCCTGTCTGGCTTCAGGCTGTGGTGTCAGAGCACACACAGGGGTCTCCACCCCGAGACCGTGCCCATTGTCACCGAAGGGGCCTCTTTTTTCCCACCTAATCTTTAATCCATTGTGATTTCAATATCAAACGAGAAAAAGTCTCTTTCAAACGGCCACAAAGTACGAAAATGAATCTGTCCCGTCTGAAAAGTTGGTGCAGACCCAAAGGTATCTCTGGCGAGATTCCACTTGAAGGAAACCTCCAGACTAGGTAACAGAACACGGAGAGAAAGCAGACTGGGGGTTCCCAGGGGCTGGCGGGGGCACGAATGGGGAGTGAGGGCTCCGGGTACACAGTGACCTTGTGGACCGAATTACTCTGCAACAATATTCTGGGGCGTGGTTCACAGAATCGTGAGCATGCCCAGCGCTCAGGAATTGCACAACAGAAAATAAACAAAATTTTTATTGAAGATTAATGTGGATTTTAAACAAACCGTAAGCAAATAAAGTAACAGCTAAAAAGTAGAGGAGAGAAAAGATAAGGGAGAAGAGGAAGAGTCATTCTGGTGGGGGGTCGGAGACTGGGCCTGGAGCAACAATTAGAAATACAATAAACACCTCTCGAAGGCCTTCGGGCCCTTGAATTGTGGCCCGCATCCATGCGGGAACAAGGGCGGTGGCAGGAACAGTGTCGGGAACAGAAGCAGGAACCAGCTGACTCTGCTCAGGTGCCTGCTGTCCCAGCACAGGTCCCAGGTCACCTGCTGGCTCTCCGGCCCCTGCAGGAGTCGCCCCAGACTCCACCCCTGCCTGCAGAGACTCCGAGGACCCCGATGCCCTTGGGTCGGGCTCTGGAGCCGCACCGGTTTCCGCTCCTGCCCCGGACTCTTGAGAAGGAAACAGAGTGATGGTTACAGTGGCTCCAAGGCCTCAGGGTGAGAGGAGGGACGGTCCCCCCGCCCCCCACCCAGCGCTGGCCTCTCCAGGGGCCTTTGCAGACACACAACTCACCCCAGGCCTCCCTGAGAAGCCACGGCCAGGAACCCACACCAGGACCTCTGCCCCCTGCAGGCCACAGCCCGGGGATCTCAGTCTCTGCGCCTGGCCCCACACCAGCCCCCAGGGGCTCCTCCCTGGGTGGCCCAGCACCGCCCGGGCCCCGTGAACACACATCTCCCACCCCAGCCTTCTCACCCTCGGGCTCTGGCTCCAGGGGCTCTGGGTCCTCATCCCAGGACCTGTGAACCAGGACTCTGTGGAGGGGCCAGGGCGGTGAAGGAGGCCTTCCCAGGTCATCTCCAGGCTCTCCTTCCCAAGACCTCCCTGCAGACACTCTCTCCCTCGGTCCAGGGTGGCCCTCCTGGGCGACGGGGCACACGCACAACTCTGTAGGGTAGGTGATTCGGGATTCCGCCAATCGTTTCCCGATTTCATCGGTTGATTTCTGTAAAGACAGTGACCCGCGGACGGGTCAGAGACATCACAGCCCCGCCCAGTCATCCTCAGAGTCCTTCCACCCTCTCCACCTGTGGCTCCCAGATCGGACACAGACCTGAATGTGCACAGACCTGCCCCTGGGACACAGTGACATCCACCAGCAGGGCTCGGGATGAACCTCGAGGACAAAAGGGCCACCCCAGCAGACCCTGTCCCTCCGATCCAGCCTTGACGGGGATGTGAGCCTGACCCGCCCACCAGGGATCTGACCCCTTCATCAGTCTGCCCCTGCTCAGGTGGGCCCTCCACACACGACCCCTCCTTCCACACAGGCACGCAGACACAGACACACACAGACACACACAGACACACACAGACACACACACACACACACACACACACACACACACGGGAGGGGACCTGGCGCCGCACAGGTCAGATCAGAGTGGTGTTGGGCTGGACTGGATGTCTCTGGGTCTCCCTGTGTTACCTTTGGGTCCCTGCGTGCTAGAGACCTGAGGCGTCCTGTGCACGACCTGACCCGCTGTCTCCAGGGTCGGGAAGCGTCCCGGCCACGGGCTCCCCCGAGCCGGCAGCCGCGGGACACGGGCACACAACAGGAGAACATGTTCGTCAGGCGAAGTTATCCCAACGAATGAGCCCAGTCGGGCACTGTCTCCAGAATGTGGGTGCCTGGTGTCCCGGGTTCCGAGTTCTGTTGGGGTCTGTTACCAGGGAGGTGAGGTCACTTCCTGGGGTCCCCTTACCCGGCTTCCTGCTCCTACAAGAGCCCCTCCCAGGCTGCAAAGGGCTCCCCTCCACCCCATGCCCTGTCCCTACAATGACACCAACACAGCCCAGACACGTCCCCGCGAGGCCTGGTGTGGCCGGTGCCACGGCTTTGGGGACACGGAGCTGGGTTCAGACCTGGGTTTTCCCCCTGACCAGTGCTGGGACCCTGCACAGACCCCATGCCTTCTGGGGCCCCCCAGTCTCCCCATCTGCACAGTGGGGTCCTTGTGGCATCTCCTTGTAGGGGCACCATGAGGGAGCCACCTGTAGACACGTCCGGTGCCTGCTATCCCGTGAGGCTCGTGGGCACACGTGGCCGTGGAAGGATGAGGAAGGGGTGCGCCTGGCACGGAACACAGGAGAGGGCAGAGTGGAGTCTCTTTGAGGTCATGGCCTCCTGCTCAGCCCAGACCCTGGTGTGTGCCGACCACTAGGACACCTGGACCCCTGCTGCCGGCCGGGCTCGGGGACGGACACCAGAATGTGTCCCTGTGTCCTATAGCTCTACACAACTCACCCTGTCCCTCCCAGTCACCCTTGACCTGGGGTGTGACATGACTCTCCCATCAGCCTGCTCCTGCTCTGGGTGGCTTCCCCCCCACGTCCCATCCTTACAAGCACACACAGCCTCACACACACTCACAGACACAGGGAGGCTCGTGCGACTCACAAGTCAGATCAGGGCCGTGTCAGGCTAGACCGGCCAGGCCTTGGCCTTCCGGTGTCACCTTTGCGTCCCTCCGGGCACGTGATCAGGGGCTTTGGGGTTGAGACCGGACCCACCGTCTGCAAGTGGGAAAAGGCTCTCCCTGTGGGCTTTCCTGAGACCACAGCCTCGATTTATCAGGACACAGCATGAGAACACGTTGCGCATTCGAAGGTCTCCAACCACAGGGGCTGAGTGGGGTGCTTCTCTAGAATGGGGGTGCCTGTGATACACACGGGGGCATTTGGGATCCCCTGGCCATCGGCCTGGCATGGCTCCCCTCATGGGCATGTTCCCTGGAGACAATGTCCCCGCCCCACACCTCTTTTCTCCCCCACCCCCTGTCACCTCCAGGGTCCACTCATCCTTTGACCCCCACGCGGGTGGTTAGTTACTGGGGGGCGGGGGACTGTGTTTCCGTGCAATTGCGTGGACCTGTGCCCACTCAGAGATGCCCAGAGGGAAGGACCCCACACGGGATGGGTTCAGTGGTCCTCCAGGATCTTAGAGGCTCTCATTCCCTGGAAAACCCCCTGGGAAAGTGAAGCCCTGGCCTAGGAGCCCGAAACCTCCCCCAGCCCCCTAGGCTCTGCTCACCTGGTGGGTCCCCGGCCAGTCCCTGCCTCTCCTGGCCTCAGGTTCCCGACTGTTCCATGAGGGCTTGGAGGAGGAGCTTCACCAGTGGGGCTAGCGTGGCCCCTGGCTCCCACCTTCGGGCAGGATGAGGCGCGGGAGCCTTGTGGGCGGGGAGGTGCTCCCAGCAAAGGTCGAGGCAGGTGGAGCCTGCACAGGTGCACCGGGACCATGGGACTGCGCGCACGGGACCACCTCGCGGCAGGAGCCCACGACACCTGGGGTCGCACGTATCCGATCTCCACCGCCCACTCAGTGACCCTCATATCTTCTTAGGCCTGGGGCCACGGCCACTCCACCCAGGCAGGGCGGCTGGACGCAGCGGGTATGGAGACCCGGGTCAAGAGGGAAACGAGACAGACCCCCACCCTGCTGACCTGGCCCCCACACTCCACTCCACTGTTCATCCGGGCGCCTGGCTGAGCAGGGGGAGGGGGAGGGGGACACGAGTCTGGGCAGGGAGAGGTCAGGCCGCCTTTCCCTCCTCCCCATCTCCTCCCCCTGCCTTCCCGAGAGCCCCCTCCCCCCACAAGCTCCCCCACTTCGGACACCTTCACCTCCCTGCTTTCATCCCCCACACACCCACCCGAGGTGGGAGCCGCCGACCCCATCTTCAAAAAAGAGCACCGAGGTCCCAGAAGCTGGCATAGAGCTCGCGTGTCACAGGACTCTGACGTGGCCCCGCTGTGGGTGTGAGCCCGGGTCGCTCTGACCCGAAGCGTGGGCTTTCTCAGGACCCCGAGGAGGTGACCTCTGAAGCCAGCCTTAGAGATGAGGGTGCTCTGGATGGGAGCCATGGAGCGGGGCGGTGGTAGCAGGGGGCTCGAGGGGCAGGGATGGTGGGCTCCCTGGGGGAGGAAAACACTAGGGAGGGGGGAGGGGAACACCCTGGGGAGGGCATCTGGCCCAGTTCACTCGGGGCTCGGACGTCAGGTAAGGAGTCGGGGGTCACCACAGCTTGCCAGGCGCAGGGGACGTGACCAGTCAGTGTCGTCAGAGCCACGGCATCCTAGATCTGGAGGGAGCTCGCGGGCTTGGTATCTGTCCCCAGATAAGCATGGATTCCCAGGCACCGGCCTGGGAGGATGACGTTGCCTCAGTCTCCTCCTCTGTAGAGCAGAGCAGGTCGTCCCCACCTCCCGGGGCTGGATTCCCCGGCATGTCCAGAGATGATCTCCTGTCAGAGGAGTTGTTCAAGTGAGGTCTGTACCTCGGTGGTCTCGGAGAGGGGACCAAGGGACGTGCCCCCTGCCAGCTCGGCGGATGCTCTCGTCCAAGCTGCTGATCCTCACGTCCAGGCCGGCACCGGTGATGTGGTCTCGTCCGCCAGTTGGGGGGACAGGGGTAGTGAGGAGCTGTGCTTGCGGACCCTGAGAGACAGAGCTCGTGAGCGCCCAAGGCTGCCCCGGGGCGTGTGGAGGCTGAGGCTAAGCTGACGCCTGATGTCTCTGGGAAGGACTAGGAGGAGAGCCCGGGCCCTGGGGTCTCCGGGAGGGACCGGGAGGACAGCCAGGGCCCTGGGGTCTCCGGGAGGGACCGGGAGGACAGCCAGGGCCCTGGGGTCTCCGGGAGGAACGGGGAGGACAGCCAGGGCCCTGGGGTCTCTGGGGGTGAATGGGAGGACAGCCAGGGCCCTGGGGTCTCCGGGAGGGACCGGGAGGACAGCCAGGGCCCTGGTGTCTTCGGGAGGGACCGGGAGGACATCCTGGGCCCTGGGGTCTCTGGGGGTGAATGGGAGGACAGCACGGGCCCTGGGGTCTCTGAGAGGGACTGGGAGGACAGAACGGCCCTGGGGACTCTGGCAGGGACGGGGCTCCAAATTGAGACTCACAAGTTGCCGAAGCAAGTTCCTGCCGAGTTTTCAATGAAACCGCCTTTCAGTGTATATGGTGAATTTGGGGGCTCACACATTCAAGTGCAGAGTCACAGCCAGTATAACCCGCTGACCCCCTACCATCGCCAGGGAAATAGTCACGGGGAAGAGCTCTCTGGGCTGGGGAAGCGCTCCTCCCATTTCTCCTGGCCTGGGGGGACCCCAGAGAACGTCTCCATTGTTCTCTGTCTCCATTGTTCTCTTCCCTCCAAGGGAGGAGCTGCCCCGAGCACCCCTGCACCCTGGGTGTCCCCGCCCCCGGGTCCCCACTGCTGAGAAAGAGGCCACAGGGACCTGTGTCAGGAGTCTGGTCGGCCACCGCTCCTGGGGCCATGCCAGGCCCTGGTGGCTGCATGGAAAGGCTGGATGGCTTTGGGGCGGGACCTCACTGGCGTCCCCTCCCCCCTTCCCCACTGCGGTCTGCGATCCGGGTCCTGTACGGGTGCTCCATCCGTCACCAGTACCCGCCTTGTTCCTGCCATGGGAGTGATCGCTCTGTATCACCCATTTCACAGAGCAGGAGAGTGAGGCCCAGAGAAGGGAGGCAGGTGTTTCTGGGCACAGGGCTGGTCAGCAGAGAGCTGGAATACCACCTCCGGAGCCCCCGCCAGCCCGGGCAGGGGCCCCCCGAGTCGAGGGTGATCCTTCCCCTTGTGCCTGGCCACTCATTCTTCCCAGACCTTGACAGTGGCCTGTTCCTTTTTGCCATGGGTATTGCCTGCCGACCAGGAGGGAGTCCAGCTGGTAGGACAGGTCTAGCTATAGGACACAGGGACACCTGTGAGCTACCAGGAGCCACAATGTGGTCTCTGTCCCCGAACCTGCCCGGCAGCTGGGGCCCAGATGCCCTAGGGGTCGGCACACACCTGGGTCTGGGCTGAGCAGGAGGCCATGACCTCAAGGAGACTCCACTCGGCCTTCTCCTGGCTCCTGCCCAGTCTCACCCGTCCTCCCTGGGGGGCTCCAGGGCCCGGATCCAGGCCCCTGATGGCTGCTCGGGCTCCAGCCGGGAAAGATGTAGAGCCTGTGGAGCAGCTGGACCTCTTGGGGCTGAAGGGAGGACTGGCCACCGACGGGGCCTCGGCTGGGGAGGATACGTGCCTCTTGGGGTGAGGAATGGGCTGATACCCGGTGCCGGGGTCACGGCTCATGTATACAAAGGGCTGAAATCACTGAGTGCCCGGGGGATGCCCAGTTACAGTAGCTCCCTGACACTTGGTCATCCTGGAGTTGGTCCCCGGCCTCCGCGGGCAGCTTGCCACCCTCTGACTCCTCACAGGGCTGCAGCCAGGCACAGGCTGGAACCGTGTCCAACGTCCTGCAAGGAAGACAAGGCGGAAGGAGGAAAGGAGAGGGCAAGGGGCGGACCGACTTCTCCCGGCCCTGAGTCGGCCTCCACTGCTGCCTCCAGGAGTCCTGGCCCAGCCATGCCCCAGGGTCCATGCACCTGGACCCCGGGGTGGAGTCTGCGGTCCAGGCCAGCTGGGTGGGGTGGGTATAGTCACTGGCCATCTTGTCCCCAGATGTCCAACCCAACCCACCTTGCCTCGCACCCTGAGGCCTGCCTGGCAAGGGCGGGCGTGGTTCTGAGGCTCAGGAGAGGTTTGGTTCCCAGAGCAGTTGGCAGAGGTGGGAACGTGGGTGACCAGCCAGGTGGGGAACGGTTCGATTCATGCACATCACCGGTCCGTCTGGATCATCTACAGGTGCTGAGTGCGGGTCCCTGGCCACACCTGGCCTCCGCACAACCCATCCTGCCCTGTGGAGGGAGGCGTGGGTACCCGGGGCACCTCCCCTCCACCACCCCTGGGGCGAGCCTGGGCCGTGGCCACACTGATGCACTTCCCCGTCTGACCCCCAGGGACAGAGGGACCCTGAGGAATGGCAGGTCTGGCCCGGGACAAGGGAGGTGTGCAGGGTCCAAGGAGCAGGTCTGGTCTCCAGTCCTAGTCCAGCCTCTACCCCCCATGGGGTTCCCCCTGGGAATGAGAGCCCCTGAGATGATCAGGGGTCCCTATCCACCCCGTCCCTGTGAGGCTGTGACCTCTGGGCATCTCCAGAAAGGCGCGTGTACACACACACACACACACACACACACACACACACACACATATTCTGACTGTCCCACTGGAGATCAGAGGGGAGTCCACACTGGGAGGGCGTGGGTAATAGGGGGAAAGAAGAGAAAGGCTGGAGGCAGTGGGGCCATGGGGCAGGGACATCAGGATTCCTGGCAATAGCCCGGGACCCACCACATAGGGAGGGGATATGTGCCGGCTGAGGGTCAGGGGGTCCACAAGTGTCCGGGGGGATTGACAGGAACTAGGGTAGAACAGGGTCTGGGGTCCTGTGTCCACGACGCTGAGCCCATGGAACTAGGAAGTGGGGACGGGGCTACGGCACAGAAGGACTCAGCTTCCTCCTCCTAAACTGGGCTGCGTCGACAGTGTCCCAAGGGTCCCACAGGCTCATAGATGAGTCTGTGTCCTGGGATCTTCATCCCTGGCCCTCTGTTCTCCCCTCCTGGGAAAATGCTTCCTACTCCCTCAAGGTCCTTCTGAGCAGAGGGCAGTCTGGGGGCCTGGAGGACCGAGGACCTGGGTTTGCAGCACGTGGCCAAGCAGCGGACCCTGGTGTGGGGACCGAGGTCAAGACCCTCCTTGTTGGAGCCTCGGGTCCTCAACAGGAAGTGGTTCCCTAGGCAGTGCCCTGGCTGGGTGAGAAGGCCTCATTAGTGAGCTGAGCACTGGGCCGGGGGAGGGACACGGGCCACAAAGGAGGCTTCTGAGGGTTGTCACCTGGACCCTGGAGCCCACAGGCCCTGCTCCCGCGAGACACACAGAGACAGACAGAGTCCGAGGCAGAGACAGAGAATGGACCCAGGAGAGAGGAAACCAGAAATTCCATGAATCGGCCAGGAAATGACACCCGGTCATCATGTTCTAGCCCTTAGAACCCGGTCACACGGGCCGTCCACCCGGGAGGGGAGGGGGTGACAGAGGCATGTAGGACCAGGAATTGGGAAGGCTGGGAGCCACAGTGGGGACCGCCCAGCACGTAGGCCCAGACCAGGCGCTGAGACCCGAGCCCAAATGTAATGGGGCCCCTGGAGTGCATGTGCGGAGGGCACAGGCTGTGAACGAGTTCACCTCCACCTTCCCCTGGGCCTGGGACCCAGGCAGGAGGGGTGGCTGTACCTGGACCCAGAGAAGACCCAGGCCCGCGTGAGTGTGTTCCGTGCCAGGCCCACCCCTTCCTCGTCCTTCCATGGCCACGTGTGCCCACGAGCCTCATGGGATAGCAGGCACGGGACGTGTCTACAGGTGGCTCCCTGATGGCGCCCCTACAAGTAGATGCCACAAGGACCCCACTGTGCAGACGGGGAGACCGGGGTGCCCCGGGAGGCACAGGGTCTGTGCGGGGTCCCAGCACTGGTCAGGAGGAAAACCCAGGTCTGAACCAGCTCTGTGGCCCCAAAGCCGCGGCCCCGGCTGCACCAGGCCTCGCGGGGACGTGTCTGGGCTGTGTTGGTGTCACTGTAGGGACAGGGCATGGGGTGGAGGGGAGCCCCTTTGCAGCCTGGGAGGGGCTCTTGTAGGAGCAGGAAGCCGGGTAAGGGGACCCCAGGAAGTGACCTCACCTCTCTGGTCACAGCGCCCAAGAGACTCAGAACCCGGGTCACCAGGCACCCACGTTGTGGGGAC
Source organism: Prionailurus viverrinus (assembly GCF_022837055.1). Taxonomy (NCBI): domain Eukaryota; kingdom Metazoa; phylum Chordata; class Mammalia; order Carnivora; family Felidae; genus Prionailurus; species Prionailurus viverrinus. The sequence goes on along the minus strand of NW_025927655.1, from coordinate 137,316 downwards.
AACGCCCAACTGGGCTCATTCGTTGGGACACCTTTGCCTGACGAACATGTTCTCCTGTTGTGTGCCCGTGTCCCGCGGCTGCCGGCTCAGGGGAGCCAGCGGCCGTGACCCTTCCCGACCCTGGAGACAGTGGGTCAGGTCGTGCACAGGACGCCTCAGGTCTCTAGCACGCAGGGACCCAAAGGTAACACAGGAGACCCAGAGACATCCAGTCCAGCCCGACACCGCTCTGATCTGACCTGTGCGGCCCCAGGTCCCCTCCCGTGTGTGTGTGTGTGTGTGTTGTACGTGTGTGTGTGTCTGTGTGTGTCTGTGTGGAAAGAGGGGTCGTGTGTGGAGGGCCCACCTGAGCAGGGGCAGGCTGATGAAGGGGTCAGATGCCTGGTCGGCAGGTCAGGCTCACACCCCGGTCAAGGCTGGATGGGAGGGACAGGGTGTGCTGGGGTGGACCTCTCGTCCCCAAGGTTCATCCCGAGCCCTGCTGGTGGATGTCACTGTGTCCCAGGGGCAGGTCTGTGCACATTCAGGTCTGTGTCCGATCTGGGAGCCACAGGTGGAAAGGGTGGAAGGACTCTGAGGATGACTGGGCGGGGCTGTGATGTCTCCGGGCCGTCCGTGCGTCACTGTCTTTACAGAAATCAACCGATGAAATCGGGAGGCGACTCTCGGAATCCCGCTTCACCTGTCCTACAGAGTTGTGCGAGTGCCCCGTCGCCCAGGAGGGCCACCCTGGACCCAGGGAGAGAGTGGCCGCACGGAGGTCTCGGGAAGCAGGGCCTGGAGTTGGCCTGGGAAGGCCTCCTTCACCGCCCTGGCCCCTCCACAGGGTCCTGGTTCACCGGTCCTGGGATGAGGACCCAGAGCCCCTGGAGCCAGAGCCCGAGGGTGAGAAGGCTGGGGTGGGAGATGTGTGTTCACGGGGCCCGGGCGGTGCTGGGCCACCCAGGGAGGAGCCCCCGGGGGCTGGTGTGGAGCCAGGAGCAGAGACTGAGAGCCCCGGGCTGTGGCCTGCAGGGGGCAGAGGTCCTGGTGTGGGTTCCTGGCCGTGGCTTCTCGGGGAGGCTCTGGGGTGAGTAGTGTCTCTGCAAAGGCCCCTGGAGAGGCCGGCGCTGGGTGGGTGGGGGACCGTCCCTCCTCTCACCCTGAGGCCTTGGAGCTGCTGCAACCATCACTCTGTTTCTTTCTCAAGAGTCCGGGGCAGGAGCAGAAGCCGGTGCGGCTCCAGAGCCCGACCCAAGGGCATCGGGGTCCTCGGCGTCTCTGCAGGCAGGGGTGGAGTCTGGTGCGACTCCTGCAGGGGCCGGAGAGCCAGCAGGTGACCTGGGACCTGTGCTGGGACAGCGGGCACCTGAACAGAGTCAGCTGGTTCCTGCTTCTGCTCCCGACACCGTTCCTGCCACCGCCCTTGTTCCCCTATGGATTCCGGCCACAAATCAAGGGCCCAAAGGCCTTCGAGGGGTGTTTATTGTGTTTCTAATTGTTGCTCCAGTCCCAGTCCCCGACCCCCCCACCGGAATGACTCTTCCTCTTCTCCCTTATCCTTTCTCTCCTCTACCTTTTAGGTGGTACTTTATTGGTTCATGGTATGTTTAAAATCCACATTAATCTTCAATAAAAATTTATTTATTTTACGTTGTGCAATTCCTGAGCACGGGGTATGCTCACGACGCTGTGAACCATGGCACAGAATTTTGCTGCAGAATATCTCGGTCCCCAAGGGTCACTGTGTACCCGGAGCCCTCACTCCCCATTCGTGCCCCCGCCAGCCCCTGGGAACCCCCAGTCTGCTTTCTCTCCGTGTTCCGTTACCTACTCTGGAGGTTTCCTTCAAGTGGAATCTCTCCAGAGATACCTTTGGGTCTGCACCGACTTTTCATATGGGACAGATTCATTTTTGTACTTTGTGGTCGTTTGAAATAGACTTTTTCTCGTTTGATATTGAAATCACAATGGATTAAAGATTAGGGGGGAAAAGGAGGCCCCTTCGGTGACAATGGTCTCGGGGTGGAGACCCCTGTTTGTGCCGTGACACCACAGCCTGAAGCCAGACAGGACACGGCTGGTCCTCCCGTGGCCCAAACAGAAACCGGGAGATGCCGAAGGCCGGACGGTCACATCACAGAGGGGAGAGCATCCCTCACGACCCAGGGCCAGAACGGTTCACAGGCCTGTGGGCCAAATAATGCTCCAAATTAGTGTGTTCCCCGGGATGGAGGCCAGACCCGTCCTAGTCCAAGGGGAGGCAGCCCCCATGGGAGCAGGCGTCAGAGATGCGGGGCGTCCCGGGGAGGGACTCGGGCAAGTGAGACCCAAGGGACGCAGCGCTGGTCACCTTCAGACGGGCACGTTTCTGGTCTGGGGACCCGCAGCCCAGGTGGCAATGTGACGAAGCACAGGCCCCAGCCAATCCACAGCGAGAAGTGTGACGGCCTCCCCTCTCTGGGACAACAGAGCGCAGCCCCCATCCACCGCTGCAGGCGCGGATCCTCCCCAGCAGGGCTCGTCCCAGGACCAGCGGAGAAACTGTGGTGCAGCGTGTGGGGTGAGGCGGGCACGGGGTGTGTGCTCTTCCTGAACCAGCTTTCCCCGGGGCTGGGTGCTGGCCACTCAAGTCTCTTCCTCTGCATTCTGTGTCCCCACATCAGAATTTCCAAAGCGCCCCGGCCCTGGAACGTGGGCCGTTTCTGAGTTTTCACTCCCAGCTTCCTCAAGGGATCAACCGTGTCCATAAATCTCTCCTTTTTCAGGACACAAGCCATCAAGTGGAGTTTCTGGGTCAAATTTTATATCATTTGTCAGGTACAAGCCTCGGCTTTCAGCCTCCACGGTCTCCTGGTCCACTGAGAGCCTTGCTTGGGAAAACGGGGGTGCAGAGCCCCCGGAACCATGATCTCCAGGAGGGATCGGGCAGGCGAGCTCTGAGTGGAGTGACCAGGGTACCTGGGGTGGCCGGCCCAGCAAGGACCGTCCTGACCCCGGCCCCATACCGGCCCCCACGACGGTGGCGGTCGAGGAAGGAGCGGACATTCGTATGGGTAGTTCCACAGCTGGTGCTGGAGCTGCTCCGGCTCGAACGGGGGCTCTAATCCCGGAAGTGGCCCCAGGGCTGAAGCTGGAGCTGGCCCCATGTCTGCAGCTGGGGCAAGAGGCGGTGCTGGACCTGGCTCCAGCTCTAGGGAAGGTGCTAGAGCGGCAGGCACCTCCAGAGAGGACCCAGACCTGCTTCTGCAGCCGGATATAGCTCTGGAGCTGAAGCTAGAGCTTCTGCTGTAGACTCTGGCTCTGGCTCTGGCTCCCGAGTGGGTGCTGAAGCGGCTTCAGCTTCGGCCCTGGAACTGCAGCTGGCTGTGCAGCCAGTGTGAGCTACACAGCTGGTGCCAGAGTCCCGGGGGATCCAATTCCTGAACCGCTGCGGGAGCTGTCCATGGTGCTGGAGCTGCTCTGGTTCGGAGCTGGCTCTCGTCGCGGCTGCTATGCTGGACCCGGTGCCGGGCGCCCTGCTTGCATCGCCGGTCCTGGATCTGGCCCTCCGGCTGGTGGGGAAACCGGCGGGGGAGCCGGTCAGAGCCCCGGCGTTGGCTCCACCTGCGGAACCGGTGTCCGGGCGGATGCCGACTCCAGACCCGGTGCTGGATCGGACACGGGCTCCGGACAGGAGGCGGTGATGGAGCCGGTGCCAGAGCAGGACGTGGCTGGGATGTCGGTGCCGGAGCTGGTTCTTTGTCCGGAGGTGGCATCGGCTCTGCGTCTACCACTGGTGCCCAAGGCAGCTTTCGCTCTGGAGCTGGCGCAGCAGCCGGCACTTGCGGGGGCTTCTGCTCCGGACCCGGTATGAGAACTGTTGCTGTCGGAGGCTCTGACCCTGAACTCGGCCCTGACTCTAGTTCTGGAGCCGATGCTGGAGCCGATGCTGGAGCTGGCTCTTCCTTGCAACCTGGCACCGACGCTACATGGGGCTCGAGCAGCTTCTCACTCTAACGTGGGCACTGGAGCGACCACCGGGGCTGACACAGGAGTTGGCGAGAGAGCGGCCGCCGTCTCTGGAGGCAGTGCTACAGCAGGCATCGAGCCAGGGCTGGCTGGTGGGAGAGCACCGACCCTGACCTTGGACCTGGCACCGGAGCCAAAGCTGGAGCGGCCTCGATCTCGGCAGTTGAATCAGTGCCGGACCTGGAGTTGACTTGAGCTGGGAAGGGGCTTGACCTCTGGCTCTGGAGCCGGTTCTGGCTCTAGTTCTGAGCTGGTGACAGAACCGGCTGTGGCAGTGGCTCAGACGCAGAGGCTGGGGCTCAGACTGGCTCTGGGTCTGGAGCTTCGGCGGGCGTTGGCTGGCTCTGCAGGTCTCTCAAGCTCTTGAGCCGCTGCCGGAGCTGGCTCTAGGGCGGGATCTGGCGCTGAGGCCACTTCCGGTGCTGACGCTGGCTCTGGAGACAGTTCCAGCCCCAGAGATGCCTGTAGCTCTAGTCGTGCTGCCGGAAGCGATGAGGACCAGGTCTAGTTCACTCCTGCCTTGTCCGTTGCTCTGGAATGTACGTCGGTCCGACCCAGACTCCAGAGCTGGCTGGTGCCGGACCTGGCAAGTCGGTTGACGACAGAGCTGCCTCTGTCTCTGCAGCCGGTGATACCGCGGGTACCTGTGCTGGTTCCAGGCCTTCCTCTGGTCCTGGAGCCGGTGCTGGAGCTGGCTGTGGTTCCAGGGCTCTCATGTGAGCTGATGTTAGAACAACACCCCAGGGCGTCTTCCTCACCTGTAGACCGTACGCCTGAGTATCAAATACCTCTCTTTTCTTCCCTTCCTTGTCTTCTTATCGTGTAACATAAGATGCATTAATAACGGCTCACTTCACATCATAGGATGTAAGTCACAGGATATCAATGACAAGCGTGGACGTCCCCTGAGAGCTCAGCATCCTCCTCGGGAAGAGGATTCGTATGGTTTGAACCGTACGTGGGACAGCTGTGCTACGTGAGGAGGGAGGATGACTCTCTCACTCTCTTTATTTGGAGCTTAACCTGGAGAACCTCAACTACCACAGCGCTAAACTGCCTTCCCGTTCCCACTTTAAGAGTCTCTGTCACTTGCGGGCCTTAGAGACCGAGCGCCACGTAGCGTGCAAAGTGCCTCCCCGGTCCAGGCCTCGCGCTGCGTACTGGGCTCTGCGGGCACCTCCTGGGAATGCCGAGAAGTGCGTGGCTGATGCTTTCCTGGCTGAGGACACAGGTGACCCCCCAAGCCCTCTTACCTGCAAGAGGCCACATTGTGGGCTCAAGCTGCCGCTCGTGAGACCGGCCAGAAACACCGTCAGCACCCAGACTCCCGGAAGACAAAAGCGGGCCTCCCGACGCGAGGCCTCAGAAAACAAGCCAGAAACGGTCTTTTCGGAACGTGGACTTCCACAAAGGAAGTCAGTACAGAAGATGCTGTATTCCCTCTGACATGCGTCTCGGGTGAGCAGGGGATTTTGCCTCCTGGTCATTACCCGTTAGGACACATGCTTGATATGCTCTGTTTCCCGTACAGTCGTCTCCATTAGTGGTAAAAATTCTCACTCTACAGTCGGGACAGAGAAGAGGAAATCATGGCATACGCATGCCAGAGGCAGCCACCACCTGGAAGATTATCATTACTATTTTGATTTCTAGTTGTCCCTTGTGGGGCGTGTCCTCTGAACGGGCCCACCCCCAGGCACACAGCGGCCCGAACGAGGCTAACCAGGACCCAAGAGCTCCCATCCAGTTCTGATGAGCTTCCAGAGAAGTTCTGTGTGTTTGTGTGAGGGAGAAAGACAGAAGAAGAGGGAAAGCGACACAACTTTGTGGCTTTCAATCTGCTGTATAATCTGATCGGCAGTTAGTACAGAAAACCCTTGACAGAATCCAAGACCATTTCGTGATACGAACGCTCAAAACAGAAACAGAAGGGAACTTCCTGAGCCCTCCTATAGGCCACCTGCGAACAAGCCACAGCTCCCGTCACCCGGAAAGGAGGAAAGACTGGAAGCCTTGGACCTGAAGTCACGGACGAGGCCCAAGCCCCGGCTGCAGCCCACCCTGTCCTGGAGGTCTCAGCCGTGTCGACGAGGCAAGAAAGGGGGATAACAGACATCTAGGTCGGAGGGAATGAAGAAAAGCCGTCTCTACTTGCAAACAACATGACTGGGTATACAGGAAATCGTACAGAATACACAGAAAATCTTCCGGAAGTAATAAAATAGTTCAGCAAGGCTGCAGGATACAAGCACAGTACCAAGAAAGAAATTGTACGAGACAGTAAACTGGTGCAGCCAATGCGGAGAGCAGCATGGAAGCTCCTCAGGACATCGAAAATAGAAACACCAGGTAACCCGGCAATTCCACTTTCGGGTATTTATAGGAAGAAAACGAAACACTCACGCCAAAAGATATCTTACCCCCGCTCCCCAGCATTACTTACAGAGTCAAGACGTGGAAGGTACCCAAGCATCCACGATGGATGGACGGACAAAGAGGATGTGGGAATGTGCGCACACAGAAACGTACATATCATAGAATACTAGTCAGTCATAAACAAGGAGGAAACCCGTTTGTGACAACACAGACGAGGATATTATGCTAAGTGAAATAAGTCCGACACGACAGAGAAAAACAAATATCATATCTCCTTTGTAAGTGGGATCTTAAAAACAGAGCTCAAAGAACTCACAGATCGAGCGATCACACCGGTGGTTGCCAGAGGCAGGGGCTAAGGGATGAGCGAACCGGGGAAGCTGGTCGAAAGGTACAATCTGCTGTGATAAAAGAAATAAGTCTAGGGACGTGATGTGCAGCGTGGTCACTATAGTTAATACTGCATTGCACGTGTGGAAACTGCCAAGGGGTAAATCTGAAAAGTCTCTGTAACAAGAAAACATGGGCAACTACGTGTGCAGATGGACGTTAACGGGACCTGCTGTGTGATCACGGCCATACGCACAGCTACCCAATCATCGAAGTATATACGGAACTGACTGAATGCCACGCGTCAGTGAAACAAAATCAGGGGCGCCCGGGGGGCCCAGTCGATTAAGTGGCCGAATTGAGCTCAGCTCATGATCTCACAGTTCGTGGGTTCAAGCCCCGCATCGGGCTCTGCGCTGATGGCTCAGAGCTGGAGCTGCTTCGGACTCTGTGTCTCCCTCTCTCTCTGCCCCTCCCCCACTTGCACTCTGTCTTTCTCTCTCTCTCTCAAAAAGAAACACTACAAGTAGGTGAACTGAAAGACAGCATCACTAAGGCTAGAAGGCACCTTACTGAATGGAACAATGAATCGGCTAAGGACATATATCCTAAGAGACTTGCATGTGGAGTGCATATTAAATCTTACAACTCAATAGGAAGAAACTGCGCATCCAATTTAAAAATGGGAAATGCAGGGGCGCCTGGGTAGCTCAGTCGGTTGAGCATCTGACTTTGGCTCAGGTCATGATCTCACAGCTCGTGAGTTTGAGCCCCGCGTCGGGCTCTGTGCTGACCGCTCAGAGCCTGGAGCCTGCTTCTGCTTCTGTGTCTCCCTCTCTCTCTGCCCCTGACCCACTCACATTCTGTCTCTGTCTCTCTCAAAAATAAATAAACATTAAAAAAAATTAAGAAAAAATGGGAAATGCAGCTGAGGAGACATTTCTCGACAAACGATAAACAAGTGACCAACAATGTTCCACAATCATTCTTTAGGATGGAAATCCAATCAAAGCCACAATGAGATACAAGTTCACATCCACCAGGACGGCTGTCATTAAAAGATAGATATTAAGAAGTGTTGGCAAGGATCCGTAGACGTTGGGGTCCTCCTCCTTTGCTGGCAGAAATATAAAGTGATGTAACCCTTTGGGAGACGGTCTGGCCATTTTTCAAAACGTAAACACGGAGTATCCGTATGATCCAGGGATGAAAACCTGTGAAAAGCCTGACCGTGAACATTCACAGCATTGCCACTCACAGTTGCCCAAAGGTAGAAACACCCCCAATGTCCATTGACTGCTGAGTGGATACAGAACACGGCCTATCTACACAATAACAATGATTTGAAGAACATTATGAGGCTTGAGACCGACTGAACTCCCGGTCCATGCCGCACTCATGGTGAACCTTGACAACATCAGCTGCATTAAAGGAGCCTTCGGAAACAAGCACATCTGCATTATTCTGTGTACAGAAAAGGCCCAACACAGCCTCCCTAGCTACAGCTGGGCACCTGCTACCAGGTCATTACAGGAAAAATGACCTCAGGTGTGCCCCTGCCCCAGGCGCCCCGAGGGGGTCGAGGGCAGTGGTGGTGGACGGTGCTCCCCTTGGTGCCGAGGATCCGCCCTCTCACCTGCTGGATGACGGGGGTCCCCGATCCTCCGTGGAGGGATGGAGGTCTCCAGCCGGTCCCTTCATACACAAACAAGGACAGTGCAAGACAAAGGCCCGGGGACAGGCAAAGGATCCCTGGGCCCCCGGGGCAGCTGGGCAGTCGAAGGGCACCCAGACCTGCCCCGGCACCGGAAAGTCCTAAGTGGACTCTGGGCACCGGCTGAGCCGCGTGCAAGGGCTGCAAACTGTGGGCGGGCACGGGTCGCCCTGCAACAGGTTGCGCACACCCAGTGCCCACGACGAGCCCCACAGCGGCTGGAGGAACCCTTCCAACACCCCCACGGATGTGCGCCATGCGGGACGAGGAGGGGCGGAGTCTCCGGGGCAGGGTGCACGCCCTCACGTCTGGGTCTCGGGACCCGGCTAAGTGAGGACTGAGGCCCGTGACCTGAGCCCGAGCCTCTCTTCCCCTGCCCCAGGTGTGCGTCTCCTCCCCTGCCCTGGCTGGAGGGCCCCAGTCCTGCCCCAGTGTCCCCACCCCTGCCACCGGCGTCCCCACCCCCTGCCTCCTGCTACCCTCCAGCCCTGCTGAGAGCCCACACTGCCCCCAGGCTCGGTGAGCGATGTGGTTCCACCTCAGGCCCTCAGGGACAGTTGGGAAACAAGCCAGGAAAGGCGGGCACTGGCCCAGGGCAGCTGTAGGAAACACCTGTGCACTCACTCCTCTGTCCCGGCTGTTACTGTGCGTGTGAAATTCTGGAACGAAAGGCTGGGCCAGTTTCAGGTGGAATACAAAATGTAGACACTGCAGGGAGGGCTGAGACCCTAGTAACACAGCAGGTTTCCGGGGGAGATGTGCGTCCCCCAACATCCCCGCCCCTGCCAGGCGGCCCTGCCGCCCCAGACCCTGCACGCCAGCCATGGTGTCGCCCGCCAGGGTGCTGGCCGGGGTCCAGCGTCTGCCATGACCCTAATTGTAGAGGACCTTGTTTCAGAATATCTAGAACAGGGTGTTATGCAGACATCGTGTGTGATACCTTGTTCCAGTTACTGGCATATTTCCTACAGGATGTGAGAAATGAAGAAAAGAACAATGATGGGCCCGGAGACACCCCATAATCCCACCGCTGACCTCCACCTCCCTTGGCTCGCAGGTGAGTCCTGGGAGTTTGAGTCTGCATCAAACTGGGAAAAGGGTGCTTGGCTTTCCGCGGCATCCCCCTCGGACGCCCCAGTGTCGTGGCTCCAGGGACTGACCGGCTAGAGGTCACCTGCTTAGCCCACACGCGTGTCCAGACGGGCAGGCTGCAGACCCCGGGCGCTTCTCCCTGCCCCTCCGCGTCAGCTCTGTGCTGCCCCTGCCCCTCGCCCTGGGGGCCGTGTGGACTCCGCTCCCTCCCGCTACTCCCTCTGCCGCAGGCCGGCGGCCACCACGTCCCCAGCCGGAGAGGGAGGGCCGACGAGAACACCCGCAAGCGATGTATTTCTGGCGTCTGTGCCCAGCTCGAGCGGCACCCACTCCGGTCAGCTCCATGCGCACACACCCCGTCCCGTTCCCTGCTGGATTCTCAGCCCTCAAACTGTGCCGGGTGAGGAATAACACTTCACATCTCGGTGACTCACTGGGACCGTCCCAGAGCCGCATGACGCGGACCCTGCTGTTTACAGCGACAGATGAGAGCCGCAGCCTCGTGTCCATTCATTCATCCCCGCACGCATCAGCATCCGTGTCTGTCTGCTGCTGTGTGCAGGCACCCGCACACTATGGTGAAGCCCAGACACCGCCCGGCCCTCGAGCTCACAGCCTAAGCGGTGGGACGGCGTCTCCCCCACGGTCAGCAGCTGGGGGCCACAGAGGCAGAACATCCCCACCCTCCCCAACCTGCAGTGACTCCCGACTCCTGGCCCGACATCCGGCGCCCTGCGTGAGCTGGTCCAGACGCCCTCCCCCGTGGGCACCCCTCACCCCACCCCGGCCTCCCTAGGGCCTTCCTCCCCCAGGGAGCCCATGGAGCCCCGGCCCCTCAGAGGCCCCTGCCGCCACCGCCCCTCCCATGGCCCCCACCCAGGACGTCCCCATCTCCAGGGTTGGAGCCTCCTCAGGCTCCCGTGCGAGCTCAGGCTTTGGGTCGGATTGTCCGGGGGACAAACACACAATAGGTCCATGTCCCAGCCCTGTGACCCACAAGCTCACGTGGTGGGTGTCAGAGCCTCATTTTCTTCATTGAAAATGGGGTCTGTGACTCCCATCTCAGGAAGGTGAGCAGGAGGCACAGGGATCACCTGGCTGGGGGAATCCCAACCCAGGACAAGACCTGTGATGGTCAGGGCAGGGCTCCATGAGGGTGAAGACTGAGTCCCTCGTTCCCGTTCACGGCTGGACTTGGTCACTCAGAGCTGAGTGCCCTTGATCCCGGGGCCGCAGTTCATGTATAAGAAGGGGTGAAGTCAGTGAGCACCCCGGGGGTCCCTAGCAACTCTAACCACCCCCAACACTCAGACATCCCCACGATGTGCCCCCTCCTTCCTGGGCTCCCTCCCACCCCTCTGACCCGGCCAGGGCTGCAGCCAGGGACAGGCTGCCCCGTGTGTCCCGGATCCTGGCAGGAAGAAAGTGGGAGAAGGTGGAGAGAAGGAGGGGGAGGCGGGAGGGGACAGGCCGATCCTCTCCTTGCCCGTACTTGGTGTCCACCGTCTCCTCCAGGCCCCCTGCCCCGGCCGTGCACCCAGCTGGACCCTGGGGCGGGGAGCGTGAGGTCTGTGACAGCTGGGACGGTATAGGTACATTTGGCGACCCTCGTGTACCCGCGTGTCCAACCCACCCGGCCCTCAAGTCTGCAGCCCACTGGCTGGGGTGAGGCTGATCCGAGGGCTCACAGGATTTGGGGTACAGGGCAGCGGTCTGGAGGCAGGGCGCACACGGGACCAGCGGCACGGAGCCCCCCGGGGAGGGCACACAGCCCTGCCAGGCCGAGGACACGAGACCCAGCTGCCCTTTGCCAGGGAGGCCTTTGTGCCTGGCACATCTCTCCATCCACCCAGGAGGAGAGCCTGGGCCCTGTCCACGCTGACGTCACTCCACGCCCAACCTCAGGGCCAGGTGGAAGACTGAGGCCAGGGACCGGCCCAGGTTACGTGAGGTGGGCAGAGTCCAAGCAGTGGGGGTCTCCGTCCTAGGCCAAACTCAGTCCTGCCCTGGGGTTCGCCCTGGGAATGAGACCCCTGAGATCCCGTCGGATCCCTATCAACGCCATACGAGGTGGGGCTGTTATATCTGGATGTCCCCAGACCGTACAGGCAAGCACACGCACACACAGACAGACAGACACACACACAGACACACACACACACACAGACACACACACACACACACACTGACCACCCGGCCGCGGCTCAAGGGGAGTACACCCTGGAGGGGGGAGGTGACACGGGGCAAGGAGAAGGGGACTGGAGGCAGCTGTGCCACGGGGCAGGGGTCCCCAGTGGGCTGGCAGCATGACCAGGGCTCATACGTGTGGTGGGGAGAGGTACCACCCTGATGGCCAGTGGGGTCTCCAGGGTACCCAGGGGGCTGCCTGGGCTGGGCACTCCCCGGGGCAACCAGAGAAGAAGGGGTCTGGGGTCCTGTGTCCACCACCAGCCTGGAGCTAGAAGGAGACACCCCCCTACTGGGAGGGGGCTACGGGACAGGCCTCAGCTTACTCCTGTGTCAATTGGGCTGCATAGACGTGGTGTCCCAAGGGTTCCTACAGGCTTGTCTGCTGGCCCTGGACCTCCACCCCTGCCCCAAGATGCTCCTGGTCCTGGGAAAATGCTTTCTCCTCCCTCAAGGTCCTTCTGAGTGGAGGGCAGCCTGGGGGCTTGGAGGACCGAGGACCTGGGTGGGCAGCACGTGGCCGAGCAGCGGACCCTGGTGTGGGGACCGAGGTCAAGACCCTCCTTGTCGGAGCCCCGGGGCCTCATTAGGAAGGGCTTCCAGAGGTAGTGCCCTGACTGGGGTGAGGAAGCCATAGGAATGAACGGGGCACCGGGACGGGAGAGGTGGAACGGGGGACAAGGGAGGCTTCTGAAGTGCTCACATCGCCCCTGGAGCCCGCAGGTCCTGCCCCTGTGCCCCCCTAGGGCCAGGGAGGGCTGCTGCCTTGACTACATCCAAACAAAGGTGTGTGTTTTGTTTTCTGGTTTCCAAGCCTGGGACTGTCATGCTGGTGCTGACCACCAGGCGGCAGGCTGTGTCCACTGTGCTCAGTGAAGCCTCTGGAGCGGGAAGGGACGCTCAGGGGTCATGCTGGGCGTCCCCTGCCCCCAACCCAACATGTACCTCTTACTATTAGTCTGCATGTCCACAGCATGAGTTGCTCAGAGGCAGGTAGGGACTCTGAGATCCTCTCTGGACGCATTCAGCTCCTGCGCCTCTCACCCTGAGCAGGGGCTGTGTTGGGCCGGGGGGCCGGAGTCAAAGGTCCCGTGAGGTCCCAGCCTTCCAGGAGCTCACAGCCCAGAGGGGGAGTTGGGTCAAAGCACAAGAGTGAATCTGTGTGAAAGGAAAGACAAAAGACTGTCGGGAAATGAAGCAGGGTGAAGGAGGGCGGCCAGGGGCCCATGGGTGGGGGGGGGGGTCTCACAGGCCTCCAGGGTGGCCCTGATGCTGGGACCCAGATGGACAAGAGGAGCCAGTCCCGCACACGTCTGCAAGCAGTGTGCTGCGGGGACGAGCAAAGCTGCAGAGACTCGGAGACACAGAGGGTTTGTCCAGAGAGGAGCTGAGGAGGGGCCAGTGTGGCCGGAGAGAGCTCGGGAGGGAGGAGGGCAGGCCCAGCCCCCAGCCTGGAGGATGGACTGTTGTCTGTGCTGGGGGACACATTCACCTTACTTGGACCACCTCACACTTTCTGTACCAGTCTCCCGGCTTGGCTCGGCTGGGAGCCTCAGCCCCACGGTCACCCAGGAGGCCAGGGCTGCAGCCTCAGCTGAGGCTCGAGTGGGGCAGGGTCCGCCTCCAAGACCGCGACCGGGCACGTGCTCTTGGCAGGATTCGGCTCGGACTGGGGGGGTCTCAGGACTTCTGTGTCTCAGCCCGGACCCTCTGCAGGTTCTTGGCACTGGGCCTCCTGGGGTAGCTCATGTTATCTGCTCTTGCTTCATCAGAGACAGACACACACACAGACACACACACTGACACAGAGACAGGGAATGGACCCGGGAGAAAAGGAATCCGGAGACACCAAAGGCTTTCATGAACCACCTTGGAAGCGACACCCATCATTATGTTCTCTCCCTCAGAACTGCTCACACGGTCCTTCCACCGGGGAGGGGAGGGGATGTCACGAGGATACAAGAGGCTGTGTCAGTGAAAGAGGGCACGTGTCAGAGATAGAGACCCTTGTGCGTGCTGTGACGCCACAGTCTGACGCCAGCCAGGACACAGCCGGTCCTCCCATGGCCCAATGGGAAACCGGGAGATGCAGAAGGCCGGACGGTCACAACACAGAGGGGAGAGCATCCCTCACGACCCAGGGCCAGAAAGGTTCACAGGCCTCTGGGCCAAATAATGCACCAAAGCCAGTGCATTCCCTGGGATGGAGGCCAGACCCGTCGCAGTCCAAGGGAGGCGGCCCCCACAGGAGCAGGCGTCAGAGATGCGGGACGTCCCGGGGAGGGACTCGGGCAAGAGAGACCCGAGGGAGGCAGCGGTGGTCGCCTTCAGAGGGGCAGGTTTCTACTCTGGGGACCAGCCGCCCGGGTGACAACGTGAGGAAGCAGAGGTCCCAGAGACAGCTGTGACGGGCTCCCGTCTCTGGGAGAGAGTCCTCAGGCAGAGAGGAGGGACCGGGGCTCCAAGGGGACGCGGCCAGCCTGCCGGGAACCAGCCCCTCCGGCTGCAGGTGCACTCAGGTGGCAGAGGGACCTGAACGGGACAGCAGTGCGTGGCCGGCCTCGCTTTCCCCATTCAAGGCCAACGTCTTCTGCAGCCCTTGTACACACCGCCCCTCGTCTCAAAGCCAAGTGGTCTCTTCACTCAGGTTCCTTGGTGCCCGTTCAGGACAAGGATGCCTCCCGGGAAGAAAGAGGAGAACCGGCGGGGCTCACCCAGCCCGGGGGCCCTGGCAGACAAGCCGGCACTCGGCCTGTGGGCCACGGCCCTCTCCTGCCCCCACCGGCACCGTCTGCCCTCTGTCCCCTGACCCCCACCTCCCAGGAGACAAACCAGCCCGAGGACAGCCTCAGGGCCACCTGGGAAGAGCTGGGTGGAAGGACAGGTGAGGGAAGACACAAGGGGTGTTCTCGACCCCAAATCTGACGACCGAAGTCTGGGAGGCGAGAGGAAGATGGGAGGAAATGCAGGGTGTGCATTTGCACGTCTTCCTAAGAGGAGAGGTGGGTGGGTGACCCAGGGACTTGGGCGGAGACCTGACCCTTCAAGGGAGCCGGGAGGAGGATCGAGAGAACCAGAGCAAACCCACAAAAGCACAGGGGCAGCAGGAGGTGCAGGAGACATACGTGTGCGGGTCCTCCAGGGCCCCCACCCTTGGTCTATGTGTGTGTGTGTGTGTGTGTGTGTGTGTGTGTGTGTGTCTGTGTGCGTGTGTGTGTGTGTTAGTGTGTACAATGGTTAAAAACCTTGGTGAATATGGCTTACGTGTCTTCTTAGGGGGAGGAGGGCCATGGGGACGGCGCACCCCCTTGCTGGCTGCGGGTGAGAGGCCGTACCACCTCCTGGGTGGGGTCCGCGGCTTGCTTTTGGGATCCAGGTGCGTGCACACAGCGGGGAGCAGACAGGGTGCTGAGGGCAGGCATGGACGCATCCACAGAGGAACAAGGACAGAAGCGGTGTCTGTCAATGACAGCACCTTACGCATATCAATTCACCTGGTTATTCGAGAGAAGGTAAACGTCCACTACATTGCGGGAAGGTTCTGGGGACTTGGACTTAGAGCAATGAGCCAACCTGGTTCCTGCTCGCCTGGAGCTGACTGGAGCAGGGAGGGGTTCACTGAGGACTTCTGGTGACAGCCGTGTGGTCTCGCTGGGATCAGGGGGCTCGTCCAGCAGCTTAGGACCAAGCCAAGTGAGGCCCGCGGGGGAGGGGCTATGCCCCAGCTACCCCGGAGAAGCAAGCCTCCGTTCCCTTGGCCTGTCCTTAGATTTCCCATCTGTCAAATGGGTGTGTAGGGAAACAGGCCCCTCGATTTGTCCGTGAACGTGGTCTCGACTCTTCCGGGCAGATGAGGAAGAACTTCCTGGTGGTCGGTCTCCCCACTGGTAACTCCAGGAGAGGGGTTGACGTCACCAAGGGGATGGGGCGGCACCCCCGGGGGAATGGCTAGGGATCCTTTTCTGGTTAGCGGCCAAGCTGGACCGGGAGCCCTGGCCTCCAAACTCCGTCCTCAACCTCCCTACCGCCCAGATCCTCCCGCTCGATCCCTTGCTGTGACCTCCGCCTGAGATCCCGGAGGAGGCCTGGGAATGTCTCCCAGAAGAGAAGGGATCTGTGGTCGAGCATGTCTTAGAACCCTGGAAGCAGCGGGAAGACAGGGCTCCCCAGACCTTAATCTCCAAGGGCAGGTGGGCGCAGGGCCTCTAGCCCAGTGAGTGCATGCACCTCCCTTTTCTTACCGGAGGGCAGAACCTTCTGGCTGGAGCAAGGGCCAGCGTTTTCCCGGGAGCCCAGCAGACGGCTCTGGAAAGCTCAGGGTGGACCCAGACATCCATGTCAGGCCCCGCGGGGCCTCGGTACCGGGACCGGGCGACAACAGGAGACGTGTCTCTGTGGACAGATGCCAGGTCTCAGGCCACCTGCCACGGGCTCTGCCCTCGAAGTTCTGGGTGACCTTGGACAAAACCTCAGTGTTGCCTGCTATAAAAAGAAGCGATGGGTTCCTCATGGGCTCGTCAAGCTGTGCTTCTGGGATTGGGGGTCGGGCCTCTAGGGGGCCGTGGACGTTCGGGGAGTCCACGCCTCATCCCGGTGTCACCCTGAGCAGCTCTGTCCTGTGTTTGCCACACAGGGCTTCTGCCTTAGGTACCGTCGGGACAGCATACGCCCGCCCCCATATAGGTGAGGTTTGAAACCGTAAGGGCAGGTGAGCGCTGGGCCAATACTGTCCCTCCGGGTCTCTGCTCCTCTGTTCCGTGTTGTCCTGTGCGCTCAGGGGGGACCAGTGGGTATGCAGTCTGGTGGCTCAGTCTACGGGAGTCCAGCTGAACCTGCGGGTCATTCTTTTTCCAAATCCCATCGTCCCGCACTCGCTAAGGCCTGGCCTCGACCCACAGACCCCATCCTGTCCCTGACCCCACGCTGGTCATGGGGAGCAAATCTGCAAGC
Source organism: Prionailurus viverrinus (assembly GCF_022837055.1). Classification (NCBI taxonomy): domain Eukaryota; kingdom Metazoa; phylum Chordata; class Mammalia; order Carnivora; family Felidae; genus Prionailurus; species Prionailurus viverrinus. Next base: position 120,677 of record NW_025927655.1, on the reverse strand, counting down.
TCTTCTGAGACCAGCAGGCCGGGACCCCAGGAGCAGACCAGGGAGAGGAGAGGGCTCCCCCTGCATCCGGCAGAGGAGCTGAGGGTGGGGCAAGGGGCCCAGACCCACAGGTGAACGAGGGCATGTTCGGAGGGGCCTGTGTGCCCAGCAGGCTCACCCTGGGCTGGAGAGAAGGCCTTGCACTTTGGAGAGGGCTGGGAGGGACGAAGGTCCAGACTCCCTCATCCACTGTGGGGGTTGGGGCCGCCTTGCCGTTCAGGCTCCACAGGCTGGGACCTGGGGCAGGTGGTCTGGACCTTCTGGACTCGTGCTTCCTTGCAGGGACATGTGCAGAGACCTCCCTCCCAGACTCGCCAGAGGGGACACAGCGCAGGAAGATTCAGACCCTGCAAAGGAAGATGCCACCCGGGGGACCCCGTAGGGTCGTGCTCACTGAAGAGGTCATGGTGCTCAGCACACAGCAGGGACCTGAGTTCCCCAGCTGAATTAGGGAAGGAGGAACGGAAGGAGGGAGGGAGGGAAACCATAGAAGCGGGTCCACACCAGCTCAGGTCAGAGGTCCTGTCAGAGGGTGTCACAGCTCGGGCCCTGGAAGGGGGCACGGGACACGTCCTTCTGTCCCTCCAGCGCTGACCTTCCTCCACGTGGGACCTGTTGACCTCCTGGATCGTCTCTACCTCCTCCGCAAGCAACGCTGAGTGTTCCCAGAAGGGGGACAGCGGGCAGGGGCCAAAGAGGGGCTACCGGAATCCTGTGCCCTGGGGGACTCTGGGACAGCCTTCCGGGTGCCCTTTATGTCCTCCAGGCACCAGGCCACGATTCCACCTCATCTCTCAGGGACTGCGACAACCCATCTACAAGGCCCGTTACATCCCCATGTCACAGATGGGGACACCGAGGCTAATAGCACAGCCTGGGTCACTAGTAAGACGAACTGGGTCAGGAAGCCCATCTCCTTGACTTTGGATTGTCTTACCCGCGGGCCTGCATCTTGGCGTCCTGGGGCTCGGGGTCCCTCTTCCTGGGAAACCCCACCACCTGCCGAGGGCCCCCCCTGAACTCAGGGGAGCAGAGCGACCAGCCTGCCTGAGGCCCCACATGGGGCTGGGGAAGGGCCGACTCTGGGCTCTGGGGGCTCTACCAGTATTGGGCCAGCCGGTCCCCTGCAGGACGAGGACTTCTCGCTGGGGATAGGCTGGGGCCTCTGCTTCCTCACATTGTCACCTGGGCTGCCAGTCCACAGACCAGAAACCTGTCCGTCTGAAGGTGACCAGGCTGCGTCCCTCGGGTCTCACTTGCCCGAGTCCCACCCCGGAATGTCCCGCATCTCTGACGCCTGCTCCCGTGGAGGTCGCCTCCCCTTGGACTGGGACGGGTCTGGCCTCCATCCCGGGGAACGCACTGATTTGGAGCATTATTTGGCCCAGAGGCCTGTGAACCGTTCTGGCCCTGGGTCGTGAGGGATGCTGTCCCCACTGTGGTGTGACCGTCCGGCCTTCTGCATCTCCCGGTTTCTGTTTGGGCCACGGGAGCACCAGCCGTGTCCTGTCTGGCTTCAGGCTGAGGTGTCACAGCACACACAGGGATCTACACCCCAAGAACATGCTCATTGTCACCGAGGGGGCCTCTTTTTTCCCACCTAATCTTTAATCCATTGTGATTTCAATATCAAACAAGAAAAAGTCTCTTTCAAACGGCCACAAAGTACGAAAATGAATCTGTCCCTTCTGAAAAGTTGGTACAGACCCAAAGGTATCTCTGGCGAGATTCCACTTGAAGGAAACCTCCAGAGTAGGTAACGGAACACGGAAAGCAGACGGGGGGTTCCAAGGGGCTGGCGGGGGCACGAATGGGGAGTGAGGGCTCTGGGTACATGGTGACCCTTGGGGATCGAGATATTCTGCAGCAAAATTCTGTGGCGAGGTTCACAGCGTCGTGAGCGTGCCCCGTGCTCAGGAATTGCACAACGTAAAACAAAGAAAACTTTTATTGAAGATTAATGTGGATTTTAAACATACCATGAACAAATAATGTAACATCTAAAAGGTAGAGGAGAGAAAGGATAAGGGAGAAGAGGAAGAGACATTCCGGTGGGGGGGTCGGGGACTGGGACTGGAGCAACAATTAGAAATACAATAAACACCCCTCGAAGGCCTTTGGGCCCTTGATTTGTGGCCGGAATCCATAGGGGAACAAGGGCGGTGGCAGGAACGGTGTCGGGAGCAGAAGCAGGAACCAGCTGACTCTGTTCAGGTGCCCGCTGTCCCAGCACAGGTCCCAGGTCACCTGCTGGCTCTCCGGCCCCTGCAGGAGTCGCACCAGACTCCACCCCTGACTGCAGAGACTCTGAGGACCCCGATGCCCTTGGGTTGGGCTCTGGTGCCGCACCGGCTTCTGCTCCTGCCCCGGACTCTTGAGAAGGAAACAGAGTGATGGTTGCAGCGGCTCCAAGGCCTCAGGGTGAGAGGAGGGACGGTCCCGCCGCCCCCCACCCAGCGCCGGCCTCTCAGGGGCCTTTGCAGACACACAACTCACCCCAGGCCTCCCTGAGAAGCCACGGCCAGGAACCCACACCAGGACCTCTGCCCCCCTGCAGGCCGCAGCCCAGGGCTCTCAGTCTCTGCTCCTGGCCCCACACCAGCCCCCGGGGGCTCCTCCCTGGGTGGCCCAGCACCGCCCGGGCCCCGTGAACACACATCTCCCACCCCAGCCTTCTCACCCTCGGGCTCTGGCTCCGGGGACTCTGGGTCCTCATCCCAGGACCTGTGAACCAGGACCCTGTGGAGGGGCCAGGGCGGTGAAGGAGGCCTTCCCAGGCCAACTCCAGGCCCTGCTTCCTGAGACCTCCGTGTGGCCACTCTCTCCCTGGGCCCAGGGTGGCCCTCCTGGACGACGGGGCACACGCACAACTCTGTAGGGTAGGTGAATCGTGATTCCGCCAATCGTTTCCCGATTTCATCGGTTGATTTCTGTAAAGACAGTGACGCGCGGACGGCCCAGAGACATCACAGCCCCACCCAGTCATCTTCAGAGTCCTTCCACCCTCTCCACCTGTGGCTCCCAGATTGGACACAGACCTGAGTGTGCACAGCCCTGCGCCTGGGACACAGTGACATCCACCAGCAGGGCTCGGGATGAACATCGAGGACAAGAGGGCCACCCCAGCACACCCTGTCCCTCCCATCCAGCGTTGACAGGGAGGTGAGCCTGACCCGCCCACCAGGGATCTGACCCCTTCATCAGTCTGCCCCTGCTCAGGTGGGCCTTCCACACACGACCCCTCCTTCCACACAGACACGCAGACACACACACACACACACACACACACACACACACACACGGGAGGGGACTTGGGGTCGCACAGGTCAGATCAGAGCGGTGTCGGCCTGGACTGGATGTCTCTGGGTCTCCTTGTGTTACCTTTGGGTCCCTGCGAGCTAGAGACCTGAGGCGTCCTGTGCACGACCTGACCCAGGGTCTCCAGGATCGGGAAGCACCGCGGCCACGGGCTCCCCCGAGCCGGCAGCCACGGGACACGGGCACACAACAGGAGAACATGTTCGTCAGGCAAAGGTGTCCCAACGAATGAGCCCAGTTGGGCGTCGTCCCCACAACATGGGTGCCTGGTGACCCGGGTTCCGAGTCTCTTGGTCTCTGTGACCAGAGAGGTGAGGTCACTTCCTGGGGTCCCCTTACCTCGCTTCCTCCTCCCACAAGAGCCCCTCCCAGGCTGCAAAGGGCTCCCCTCCACCCCATGCCCTGTCCCTACAGGACACCAACACAGCCCAGACACGTCCCCGCGAGGCCTGGTGCAGCCGGGGCCGCGGCTTTTGGGCCACAGAGCTGGGTTCAGACCTGGGTTTTCCCCCTGACCAGTGCTGGGACCCTGCATTGTGCCTCCCGGGGCCCCCGGTCTCCCTGTCTGCACAGTGGGGTCCTTGTGGCATCTACTTGTAGGGGCGCCATCAGGGAGGCACCTGTAGACACGTCCCGTGCCTGCTATCCCATGAGGCTCGTGGGCACACGTGGCCGTGGAAGGACGAGGAAGGGGTGGGCCTGGCACAGAACACACTCACGTGGGCCTGGGTCTGCTCCGGGTCCAGGCACAGCCACCCCTCCTGCCTGGGTCCCAGGCCCGGGGAAAGGTGGAGGTGAACTCGTTCAGACCCTATGCCCACCAGACACGCATGCCAGGGGCTCCATTACATTTGGGCTTGGGTCCCAGTGCCTGATCTGGGCCTACGTGCTGGGCGGTCCCCACTGTGGCTCCCAGCCTTTCCGAATCCTGGTCCCACGTCCCTCTGTCACCCCCTCCCCTCCCGGGTGGGCAGCCCATGTGACCCGGTTTAAGCGCTAGTATATGATGACTGGGTGTCATTTCTGGGCCGATACATGGAATTTCTGGTTTCCTCTCTCCTGGGTCCATTCTCTGTCTTTGCCTCGGACTCTGTCTCTGTGTGTCTCGCGGGAGCAGGGCCTCTGGGCTCCAGGGTCCAGGTGACAACACTCAGAAGCCTCCATTGCGGCCCGTGTCCCTCCCCCGGCCCGGTGCTCAGGTCCCTCACGAGGCCTCCTTTCCCCAGCCAGGGCTCTGCCTGGGAAACCACTTCCTAACGAGGACCCGAGGCTCCAACAAGGAGGCTCTTGACCTCGGTGTCCACACCAGGGTCCACTGCTCGGCCACGTGCTGCAAACCCAGGTCCTCGGTCCTCCAGGCCCATAGGCTGCCCTCCGCTCCGAAGGACCTTGAGGGACTAGGAAGCATTTTCCCAGGAGGGGAGAACAGAGGGCCAGGGATGAAGATCCCAGGACACAGAGTCGTCTATGAGCCTGTGGGACCCTTGGGACACTGTCGACACAGCCCAGTTTAGGAAGAGGAAGCTGAGTCCTTCTGTGCCGTAGCCCCGTCCCCACTTCCTAGTTCCATGGGCTCAGCGTCGTGGACACAGGACCCCAGACCCCGTTCTACCCTAGTTCCTGTCAATCCCCCCGGACACTTGTGGACCCCCTGACCCTCAGCCGGCACATCTGCCCTCCCTATGTGGTGGGTCCCGGGCTATTGCCAGGAATCCTGATGTCCCTGCCCCATGGCCCCACTGCCTCCAGCCTTTCTCTTCTTTCCCCCGTGTTACCCACCCTCTCCCAGTGTGGACTCCCCTCTGATCCCCAGCTGGGCAGTAAGTGTCAGCGTGTGTGTGTTTCTGTGCATGTGAGCCTTTCTGGAGATGCCCAGAGGTCACAGCCTCACACGGGTGGGGTGGATAGGGAAGCCCGAGCATCTCAGGGGCTCTCATTCCCAGGGGGAATGCCATGTGGGGGTAGAGGCTGGCCTAGGACTGGAGACCAGCCCTGCTCCTTGGACCCTGCACACCTCGCATGTCCTGGGCCAGTCCTTGCCTCTCCTGACCCCAGTGTCCCCACTGTCCCTGAGGATCAGATGGGGAAGTGCATCAGCATGCACCTGCACCTGGCAAGCTGTGGTGACTCCGACTCCTTACCTGATATCCGGAGCACCATGAGAACTGGTCCAGATGCCCTCCCCGGGGTGTTCCCCTCCCCCCTCCCTAGTGTTTTCCTCCCCCAGGGAGCCCACCAGCCCTGGGCCCTCAGAGCCCCCTGCTACCACTGCCTCACTTCATGGCTCTTCTTGTTCCCCGAGTACAGAAGGGACCTAAGGTGTGAGTGGTCCAGGGAAGCCAGGTCAGCATGCTGCTGGGCGTCCGGCCTGGCAAAAGGAGGAGTCCTGGACACAGCTGCAGTGTGGGGGTGGCCTGGGATGCCAGCTGAGGTAGAAATTGCCTGGAAGCCTCATCCACTCTTGTCTGTAGTTGCTTATCTACCCAACAACCCAGACCTGGACAGTGGCCCTGTGGATGGCTGGTGTCCACAACAGGTAGAAGATTCCTCTGGGTAACTAGAAAAAGAGATCAAAGTCAACCTAAAAATATTAGATCGAAAGAAATTATAACGATATAGGAAACAGAGGAGCCCTGGAGAAAATCGGTGAAAACAACATTCTTTCTTCTAGAGATTTATGAAATTGACAGAATAGACAAAAACTGAACAATTTCACGCCAAGAAATTGGCTGAGAGGAAACGTCTCAATTCTGAGACACACACAAACTCCCAGAACTGACTCCAGAAGAAATGGAAACCGTGAGCAGACCTGGAATAAGTGCAGAGACTGAGGCGGTACCAAGAGCTTTCCAACAAAGCCAACCCCAGAGCCTGACGCTCTCACTGGTGGTTTGTCCCACACGGTTCAAGAAGGATCCATTGTTGCAGGATGAGCTTTGACAAAATCTACAACCTTTCATGACAAGTGCTGCCAATGAAATAGAAATAGGAGATTGCATTATGACAAAGGGTATTGAGGAAAAAACTCACATGTGTGTCATTCTCAGTGGTTAAACACTGACCGTTTCCCCCTTATGATGGTGAATAAGGGAAGGATGCCCTCTTCCAACACCTCATTTCAACAGCTTGATGGAAGTTTGGTCAGAGCTACTACACAAGATGGATAATTTAAAAGTTCTCGAATGGACAAGAAGAAGGAGAATACGTGTATATATTCCATGACCTCACGGGCACAATATCATGGAATAAAAACATTCTGTGTGAGATTATAATACTTTCACCAAGCTATGGGCACAGAAGTCCAACACCTATGGATCAATGGAATCCAACTGGGAATCAATGAATAAATCCGTACGGGTACGGTCACTTGTTTATGAACACGGGTACCAAGACCGTTCCGTGCGGTAAAAACGGAGTATTCGCAAACGGTGTTGGGAAACCAGATTCCACACAGAAAAGCGTGAACTCAGAACATTACCCGACACCACGGAAAACAATGATCTCCAGGGGCACCTGGGTGGTTCAGTCAGTGAGTGGGTCATCCAACGTCAGCCCAGGTCATACCTCACAGTTCAGGAGTTTGAGCCTTGTAGCTGGCTCGTTGCCATCATCGTGGACCCCGCTTCGGAGCCCCTGTCCTCCCCCCCACCGCCGCTTGCCCACTCATGCGATCTCTCTCTCAAATATAAGGAAAACATTTTCTCAAGTGCAAAAATGTTAACGCCCCAGAAATCAATAAAGAGCACTTAGAGGGGGATCTTCATTCCCTTGGGTTTGGCAGTCGTGTCCCTAATGTAGCACCAGAGGCAAGGCAACCAAGGAGAAAAGAGACACACGGGACTTCATCATTGCCAAAACGTCTTGTGAGTGACTGACAATCTCAAAGGAATGTAAAGAAAACCCAAAGAATGGTAGGAAATATTGGCGCACCATAAATCTGATAAGGGTATTGCATCTGGAATATACAAAGAAAGGGAAATGCACCCCGACACCGCACCACCACAGTAACACGCCTTCCCACACCCACAAGGAGGGGCTCTACTGAATACACCGACAACACACCTGTTGGGGAGGATTTCGAGAACTCGGAACCCGCTTACGTAGCTGGGAGATGAAAAATGGTGGAGCCTCTGTAGCAGAACGTTTGGCACGTTCTCGAAGAGTTAGGCGTACGGGTAACATTTCACCCAAGTTCTCTATCGTATAACCAGAAGAATCGAGTTCAGGTGCTCTAACGAAAGCCTGTACGTAAATATTCATAGCAGCCCCATTCACAACAACCCTTTATTCGTTCGGGCACAAAGGACTGGAGTGTGGATACGGGCTACAGTGTGAGGAACTCGGTGTTTGTTTCTTCAGAGAGAGAGTACGTACACACAGTGTGAGGGGCAGAGGGAGAGGGAGAGAGAATCTGAAGCGGGGTCCACGACCAGCACAGAGCCCGTCTCTGGGTTCCACCTCGTGACCCTGAGATCATGACCTGAGCTGCAGTCGAGAGTCTAATGTGTAAGCAACTGAGCCTCCCAGGCGCCCCCGACGTAGGTGAACTAGAAGACGTTATACTCAGTGGCAGAAACCAGGCAGAAAATACCACACGCTGTAGGATCCCACCCGTGTGAAAAACTCATAATGATAAGTCAAGAAATAGTGACGGGAGCCACGTCGCTGGTTGCCGGGGAGCACGGGGGGTCGGCAAGAGCGAGCACCTGACCCCTCGGCGGGGACTGGTTTTCTGCTTGGGGTGATGCGGATGTTCTGGAACTAGATAGTGGTGATGGCGCCCGGCAGGGGAGGCGTAGTTAAGGTCAGGGACTTGTACCATGTTAAATGTTTAAAAGGAGAAAGTCGAGGGGCACCTGGGTGGCTCAGTCGGTGAAACGTCCGACCTTGGCTCAGATCACGATCTCACGGTTCGTGAGTTCGAGCCCCGGGTCGGGCTCTGTGCTGACAGCGTGGAGCCTGGAGCCTGTTTCAGATTCTGTGTCTCCCTCCCTCTCTACCCCTCCTCTGCTCGCACTCTGTGTCTCTCTTGGTCTCAAAAACAGACTTTCAAAAAATGAAAGCGAGAAAGTCGTCTCAAAGCAAAGTGGTGTCTTCACTCAGGATCCCTGGTGCCCGTTCAGGACAAGGATGTCTCCCGGGAAGAAAGAGGAGAGCCGGCAGGGCTCACCCAGCCCGGGGGCCCTGGCAGACAAGCCGGCACTCGGCCTGTGGGCCACGGCCCTCTCCTGCCCCCACCGGCACCGTCTGCCCTCTGTCCCCTGACCCCACCTCCCAGGAGACGAATCCAGCCCGAGGACCGCCTCGGGGATGGCCTGGGAAGAGCTGGGTGGAAGGACAGGTGAGGGAAGACACAAGGGGTGTTCTCGACTCCCAAATCTGACGACCGAAGTCTGGGAGGCGAGAGGAAGATGGGAGGAAATGCAGGGTGTGCATTTGCACGTCTTCCTAAGAGGAGAGGTGGGTGGGTGACCCAGGGACTCGGGCGTGGACCTGATGCCTTCAGGGGGGGGCCAGGAGGAGGATCGAGAGAACCAGAGCAAACCCACAAAAGCACAGGGGCGGCGGGAGGAGCCGGAGACATACGTGTGTGGGTCCTCCTGGGCCCCCACCCTTCGCTCTGTGTGTGTGTGTGTGTGTGTGTGTGTGTGTGTCTGTGTGCGTGTCTGTGTGTGATAGTTAAAAACCTTGGGGAATATGGCTTACGTGTCTTCTTAGGGTGAGGAGGTCCATGGGGACGGCTCCCCCTTGCTGGCTGCGGGTGAGAGGCCGCACCACCTCCTGGGTGGGTCCGGGGCTCGCTTTTGGGATCCAGCTGCGTGCACACAGCGGGGAGCAGACAGGGTGCTGAGGGCAGGCATGGACCCATCCACAAAGGAAAAAGAACAGAAGTGGTTTCTGTCTGGGGGGTGGGGCAGAGGCTGTTAGGTCTTGTGCTTGGATTTGGGGAAGTGGGGCTGGCAAGGGACAGCTGTCCCGGTGACACCCCCTCAGGGCATCCAAGTCCACCTGCCCCTGGGGGAGCACCTGCGACCCTCCTCTCTGCCTGAGGGCTCTGTCCTGCCCCAGGGGCGCCTCCTCTCCTGTCAGCCGGGGCCAGCCTGCCACCTGGGAGCGCAGGTACCCCGAATGCCCTGGGGACAGGGCCGGTCCGGGTAGGACACCGTCTCCCAGCGGACTTGAGCGCCAGGCCGCCACGGTGCTCCCCCTCCTCCTCTGGGCTGCATGGGCCCAAGTCCTCCTCTGCTCAAGGACCACCCTCTGTCCAGGCTCCACACGCTGGCACTTGGGGCAGGTCGTCTGGACCTTCTGGACTCGTGCTTCCTTGTCGGGAACGTGGGCAGAGGCCTCCCTCCCAGACTCGCCAGAGGGGACACGGCCAGGAACATTCAGACCCTGCAAAGGAAGATGCCACGTGGGGGACCTATCGGGTCGTGCTCACTGGAGAGGTCACGGTGCTCAGCACACAGCAGGGACCTGAGTTCCCCAGCTGAATTAGGGAAGGAGGAACGGAAGGAGGGAGGGAGGGGAACCATAGAAGCGGGGTCCACACCAGGTCGGGTCAGAGGTCCGGTCAGAGGGCGTCACAGCTCGGGCCCTGGAAGGGGGCATGGGACACGTCCTTCTGTCCCTCCAGTGCTGACCTTCCTCCACGTGGGACCTGTTGACCTCCTGGATCATCTCCACCTCCTCTGCAAACAACGCTGAGTGTTCCCAGAAGGGGGACAGCAGGCAGGGGCCAAGGAGGGGCTTCCGGAATCCTGTGCCCTGGGGGACTCTGGGACAGCCTTCCAGGTGGCCCATTATGTCCTCCAGGCACCAGGCCACGATTCCACCTCAACTCTCAGGGAATACGCCAACCCATCTGAAGGCCCGTTACGTCCCCATGTCACAGATGGGGACACCGGGGCTAATAGCACAGCCTGAGTCACTAGTAAGACGAGCTGGGTCAGGAAGCCCATCTCCGTGACTTTGGATTCTCCTACCCGCAGGTGTGCATCTTGGTGTCCTGGGGCTCAGGGTCCCTCCTCCTGGGGGATCCCACCACCTGCCGAGGGCCCCTACCCACTGAATCAGGGGAGCAGAGCTGACCAACCTGCCTGGGGCCCCACATGGGGCTGGGGAAGGGCTGACCCCAGGCTCTGGGCTCTCCCAGTACTGGGCCAGCTGGTCCCATGCAGGACGAGGACTTCTCGCTGGGGATCGGCTGGAGCCTCTGCTTCCTCACGTGGACACCTAGGCTGCCGGTCCCCAGACCAGAAACCTGCCTGTCTGAAGGTGACCAGCGCTGCCTCCCTCGGGTCTCACTTACCCGACTCCCACCCCGGGACGTGCCGCATCTCTGACGCCTGCTCCCGTGGGGCTTGCCTCCCCTTGGACTGGGACGGGTCTGGCCTCCATCCCGGGGAACGCACTGGCTTTGGCGCATTATTTGGCCCAGAGGCCTGTGAACCTTCTGGCCCTGGGTCGTGAGGGATGCTCTCCCCTCTGTGGTGTGACCGTCCGGCCTTCTGCATCTCCCGGTTTCTGTTTGGGCCACGGGAGGACCGGCCATGTCCTGTCTGGCTTCAGGCTGTGGTGTCACAGCACGCACAGGGGTCTCCACCCCGAGACCGTGCCCATTGTCACCGAAGGGGCCTCTTTTTTCCCACCTAATCCTTAATCCATTGTGATTTCAATATCAAACGAGAAAAAGTCTATCTCAAACGACCACAAAGTACAAAAATGAATCTGTCTCGCCTGAAAATTCGGTGCAGACCCAAAGGTATCTCTTGTGAGATTCCACTTGAAGGAAACCTCCAGAGGAGGTAACAGAACATGGAGAGAAAGCAGACTGGGGGTTCCCAGGGGCTGGCGGGGGCACGAATGGGGAGTGAGGGCTCCGGGTACACGGTGACCCTTGGGGACCGAGATATTCTGCCGCAAAATTCTGTGGCGTGGTTCACGGCGTTGTGAGCATACCCAGTGCTCAGGAATTGCACAATGTAAAATAAATAAAACTTTTTATTGAAGATTAATAAGATTATAACTAATGAACAAATAACGTAACAGCTAATAAGTAGAAGAGAAAAAGGATGAGGGAGAAGAGGAAGAGATATTCTGGTGGGGGGTCGGGGTCAGGGATTGGAGAATAAATTTGAAATAAAATATAACAAAAATAAAGTAAAGTAAACGCCCCGTGTAGGCCTTCAGGCCCTTGATTTGTGACTGGCATCCATGTGGGAGCAAGGGTGGGGGCAGGGGCAGGGAGAAGGGCGTTGACAGGGGCGGGGGCAGGAACAGTGTCGGGAGCAGAAGCAGGAACCAGCTGACTCTGCTCAGGTGCCCTCTGTCCCTGCACAGGTCCCAGGTCACTTGCTGGCTCCCAGGCCCCTGCAGGAGTTGCTCCAGACTCCACCCCCGCCTGCAGAGACGCCGAGGACCCCGATGCCCTTGGGTCGGGCTCTGGAGCCGCACCGGCTTCCGCTCCTGCCCCGGACTCTTGAGAAGGAAACAGAGTGATGGTTACAGCGGCTCCAAGGCCTCAGGGTGAGAGAAGGGACGGTCTCCCCACCCCCCACCCAGCGCCGGCCTCTCAGGGGCCTTTGCAGACACACAACACACCCCAGGGCCTCCCGAGAAGCCGCGGCCAGGAACCCACACCAGGACCTCTGCCCCCCTGCGGTCCGCAGCCCCGGGGGCTCTCATTCTCTGCTCCTGGCCCCACACCAGCCCCCGGGGGCTCCTCCCTGGGTGGCCCAGCACCGCCCGGGCCCTGTGAACACACATCTCCCACCCCAGCCTTCTCACCCTCGGGCTCTGGCTCCGGGGGCTCCGGGTCCTCATCCCAGGACCGGTGAACCAGGACCCTGTGGAGGGGCCAGGGCGGTGAAGGAGGCCTTCCCAGGCCAACTCTAGGCCCTGCTTCCCGAGACCTCCGTGCGGCCACTCTCTCCCTGGGTCCAGGGTGGCCCTCCTGGGCGACGGGGCACTCGCACAACTCTGTAGGGCAGGTGAATCGGGATTCCGAGAGTCGCCTCCCGATTTCATTGGTTGATTTCTGTAAAGACAGTGACGCGCGGACGGCCCGGAGACATCACAGCCCCGCCCAGCCATCCTCAGTGTCCTTCCGCCCTCTCTCCCCGCTGCTCCCAGATCGGACACAGACCTGAGTATGCACAGCCCTGCGCCTGGGACACAGTGACATCCACCTACAGGCTCGGGATGAACATCGGGGACAAGAGGGCCACCCCAGCACACCCTGTCCCTCCCATCCAGCCTTGACCGGGGTGTGAGCCTGACCTGCCAACCAGGCATCTGAACCCTTCATCAGCCTGCACCTGCTCAGGTGGGCCCTCCACACACGACCCCCCCTTCCACGCACACACACACACACACACACACACGGGAGGGGACGTGGGGCCGCACAGGTCAGATCAGAGTGGTGTCGGGCTGGACTGGATGTCTCTGGGTCTCCTGTGTTACCTTTGGGTCCCTGCGAGCTAGAGACCTGAGGCGTCCTGTGCACGACCTGACGCACTGTCTCCAGGGTCGGGAAGCGTCGTGGCCACGGGCTCCCCCGAGCCGGCAGCCGCGGGACACGGGCACACAACAGGAGAACATGTTCGTCAGGCGAAGGTATCCCAACGAATGAGCCCAGTCGGGCGCTGTCTCCAGAATGTGGGTGCCTGGTGACCCGGGTTCCGAGTTCTGTTGGGGTCTGTTACCAGAGAGGTGAGGTCACTTCCTGGGGTCCCCTTACCCGGCTTCCTGCTCCTACAAGAGCCCCTCCCAGGCTGCAAAGGGCTCCCCTCTACCCCATGACCTGTCCCTACAGTGACACCAACACAGCCCAGACACGTCCCCGCGAGGCCTGGTGCAGCCGGGGTCACGGCTGTGGGGCCACAGAGCTGGGTTCAGACCTAGGTTTTCCCCCTGACCAGTGCTGGGAGCCTGCATTGTGCCTCCCGGGGTCCCCGGTCACCCATCTGCACAGTGGGGTCTTTGTGGCATATACTTGTAGGGGCGCCATCAGGGAGCCACCTGTAGACACGTCCCGTGCCTGCTATCCCGTGAGGCTCGTGGGCACACGTGGCCGTGGAAGGACGAGGAAGGGGTGGGCCTGGCATGGAACACACTCACGCGGGCCTGGGTCCTCTCCGGGTCCAGGCACAGCCACCCCTCCTGCCTGGGTCCCAGGCCCAGGGAAGGTGGAGGTGAACTCATTCAGACCCTGTGCCCACCAGACACGCATGCCAGGGGCTCCATTACATTTGGGCTCGGGTCCCAGTGCCTGGTCTGGGCCTACCTGCTGGGCGGTCCCCACTGTGGCTCCCAGCCTTCCCGATTCCTGGTCCTACGTGCCTCTGTCACCCCCTCCCCTCCTGGGTGGACGGCCCATGTGACCGGGTTCTAAGGGCTAGAATATGATGACCGGGTGTTTTTCTGAGCCGATTCATGGAATTTCTGGTTTCCTCTCTCGTGGGTCCATTCTCTGTCTCTGCCTCGGACTCTGTCTCTCTCTTTGTGTCTCATAGGCGCAGGTCCTGTGGGCTCCAGGGTCCAGGTGACAACCCTCAGAAGCCTACCTTGTGGCCCGTGTCCCTCCCCTGGACCGGTGCTCAGGTCCCTCACGAGGCCTCCTCTCCCCAGCCAGGGCTCTGCCTGGGGAACCACTTCCTAATGAGGACCCGAGGCTCCAACAAGGAGGCTCTTGACCTCGGTGTCCACACCAGGGTCCACTGCTTGACCACGTGCTGCAAACCCAGGTCCTCGGTCCTCCAGGCCCCCAGGCTGCCCTCCACTCCGAGGGACCTTGAGGGAGTAGGAAGCATTTTCCCAGGAGGGGAGAACAGAGGGCCAGGGATGAAGATCCCAGGACACAGACTCATCTATGAGCCTGTGGGACCCTTGGGACACTGTCGACACAGCCCAGTTTAGGAGGAGGAAGCTGAGTCCTTCTGTGCCGTAGCCCCGTCCCCACTTCCTAGTTCCATGGGCTCAGCGTCGTGGACACAGGACCCCAGGCCCGTCCTCCCCTAGTTCCTGTCAATCCCCCCGGACACTTGTGGACCCCCTGACCCTCAGCCGGCACATATCCCCTCCCTATGTGGTGGGTCCCGGGCTATTGCCAGGAATCCTGATGTCCCTGCCCCATGGCCCCACTGCCTCCAGCCTTTCTCTTCTTTGCCCTGTATTTACCACCCCCTCCCAGTGTGGACTCCCCTCTGATCTCCAGTGGGACAGTCAGAATGTGTGTGTGTGTGTGTGTGTGTGTGTGTGTGTGTGTGTGGTTGTGTGTGTGTGCACGCGCCTTTCTGGAGATGCCCAGAGGTCACAGCCTCGCATGGATGGGGCACATAGGGACCCCTGAGCATCTCAGGGGCTCTCATTCCCAGGGAGAACCCCATGAGGGCGTAGAGGCTGGCCTAGGATTGGAGACCAGCCCTGCTCCTTGGATCCTGCACACCTCACTTGTCCTAGGCCAGTCCTTGCCTCTCCTGACCTCAGTGTCCCCCCTGTCCCTGAGGGTCAGACGGGGAAGTGCATCAGCGTGGCCGTGGTCCAGGCTCGCCCCCAGGGGTAGGTGGAGGGGAGGTGCCCTGGGTACACAGGCCTCCCTCCCCAAGGCCAGCCGGGTCTGTGTCATGGCCAGGTATGCCCAGGTACCGGCACTCAACACCTGTGGATGATCCAGAGGTGACGCTGACGTGCATGAATCCAATGGCTCCCCACCTGGCTGGTCCCCCATGTTCCCCCCTCTGCCAACTACTCTGGAACCCCAACCTTCCTGAGCCCCAGAACCATGCCCTCCCCATCCAGGCAGGCCTCACGGTGCGAGGCCAGGTGGGTTGGACATCTGGGGACACGACAGCCAGTGACTACACCCACCCCACCCAGCTGGCCTGGACCGCAGACTCCACCCCGGGGTCCAGGTGCATGGACCCGGGGGCATGGCTGGGCCAGGCCTCCTGGAGGCAGCAGTGGAGGCCGACTCAGGGCCGGGAGATGTCGGTCCGCCCCTTGCCCTCTCCTTTCCTCCTTCCGCCTTGTCTTCCTGGCAGGACCTTGGACAGAGGTCCAGCCTGGCTGCAGCCCTGGGCGGAGTCAGAGGGTGGGAAGAGGCCCCTGGAGGCCAGAGGGCACCTCCAGGAAAACCAAGTGTCAGGGGGCCACTTTAACTGGGCATCCCCCGGGCACTCAGTGATTTCAGCCCTTTGTATACATGAGTCATGACCCCGGCACCGGGTCCTGGCCTCTTCCTCACCCCAAGAGCCCCTCATCCTCCCCAGCCAAGGCCCGTGGGTGGCCGGCCCTCCCTCCAGCCCCAAGAGGTCCAGCTGCTCCACATGCTCTACATCTTTCCCGGCTGGAGCCCGAGCAGCCATCAGCGGCCTGGATCCGGGCCCTGGAGCCCCTCAGGGAGGACAGGTGAGACCGGGCAGGAGCCAGGAGAGGGCCGAGTGGAGGCTCCTTGAGGTCATGGCCTCCTGCTCAGCCCAGACCCAGGTGTGTGCCGACCCCTAGGGCACCTGGACCCCAGCTGCCGGGCAGGCTCGGGGACAGAGACCACAATGTGGCTCCTGGTAGCTCACAGGTGTCCCTGTGTCCTGTAGCTAGACCTGTCCTACCAGCTGGACTCCCTCCTGGTCGGCCAGCAATATCTGTGGCCAAGAGGCACAGGCCACCGTCAAGGTCTGGGAAGAATGAGTGGCCAGGCACAAGGGGAAGGATCACCCTCGACTCGGGGGGGTCCCTGCCCGGGCTGGCGGGGGCTCCGGAGGTGGTATTCCAGCTCTCTGCTGACCAGCCCTGTGCCCAGAAACACCTGCCTCCCTTCTCTGGGCCTCACTCTCCTGCTCTGTGAAATGGGTGATGCAGACTGACCCCTCCCACGGCAGGAACAAGGCGGGACCCCAGGTCCCTGGCTGGCCTCCCAGTCCCTCCTGGAGACCCCAGGGCCCAGGCTGTCCTCCCAGTCCTTCCCAGAGACATCGGGCTTCAGTGCAGCCTCAGCCGCCACACGCCCCGGGGCAGCCTTGGGCCCTCACGAGCTCTGTCTCTCAGGGTCCGCAAGCACAGCTCCTCACTGCCCCTGACCCCCCAGCCGGCGGGCGACACCGCATCACCGGTGCCGGCCTGGACGTGAGGATCAGCAGCTTGGACGAGAGCATCTGCCGAGCTGGCAGGGGGCATGTCCCTTGGTCCCCTCTCCGAGACCTCTCTGGGTACAGACGTCACTTGAACAACTCCTCTGACAGGAGACCATCTCTGGACCTGCCGGGTAATCCAGCCCCGGGAGGAGGCGATGACCTGCTCTGCTCTACAGAGGAGGAGACTGAGGCAACATCATCCTCCCAGGCCGGTGCCTGGGAATCCATGCTTATCTGGGGGCAAATACCAAGCCCGTGAGCTCCCTGCACATCTAGGATGCCGTGGCTCTGACGACACTGACTGGTCACGTCCCCTGCGCCTGGCAAGCTGTGGTGACCCCCGACTCCTTACCTGACGTCCAAGCCCCGAGTGAACTGGGCCAGATGCCCTCCCCAGGGTGTTCCCCTCCCCCCTCCCTAGTGTTTTCCTCCCCCAGGGAGCCCACCATCCCTGCCCCTTGAGCCCCCTGCTACCACCGCCCCGCTCCATGGCTCCCATCCAGAGCACCCTCATCTCTAAGGCTGGCTTCAGAGGTCACCTCCTCGGGGTCCTGAGAAAGCCCACGCTTCGGGTCAGAGCGACCCAGGCTCACACCCACAGCGGGGCCACGTCAGAGTCCTGTGACACGCAAGCTCTATGCCAGCTTCTGGGACCTCGGTGCTCTTTTTGGAAGATGGGGTCGGCGGCTCCCACCTCTGGTGGGTGTGTGGGGGATAAAAGCAGGGAGGTGAAGGTGTCCAAAGTGGGGGAGCTTGCAGGGGGAGGGGGCTCTCGGGAAGGCAGGGGGAGGGGATGGAGAGGAGGGAAAGGCGGCCTGACCTCTCCCTGCCCAGACTCGTGTCCCCCTCCCCCTCCCCCTGCTCAGCCAGGCGCCCGGATGAACAGTGGAGTGGAGTGTGGGGGCCAGGTCAGCAGGGTGGGGGTCTGTCTCGTTTCCCTCTTGACCCGGGTCTCCATACCCGCTGCGTCCAGCCGCCCTGCCTGGGTGGAGTGGCCGTGGCCCCAGGCCTAAGAGGATATGAGGGTCACTGAGCGGGCGTCGGAGATCGGATACGTGCGACCCCAGGTGTCGTGGGCTCCTGCCGCGAGGTGGTCCCGTGTGCGCAGTCCCATGGTCCCGGTGCACCTGTGCAGGCTCCACCTGCCTCGACCTTTGCTGGGAGCACCTCCCCGCCCACAAGTCTCCCGCGCCACATCCTGCCCGAAGGTGGGAGCCAGGGGCCACGCTAGCCGGACTGGTGAAGCTCCTCCTCCAAGCGCTCGTGGAACAGTCGGGAAACTGAGGCCAGGAAAGGCAGGGACTGGCCGGGGACCCACCAGGTGAGCAGAGACTAGAGGGGCTGGGGGAGGTTTCGGGCTCCTAGTCCAGGGCTTCACTTTCCCAGGGGGTTTTCGAGGGAATGAGAGCCTCTAAGATCCTGAAGGACCACTGAACCTATCCCGTGTGGGGTCCTTCCCTCTGGGCATCTCTGAATGGGCACAGGTCCACGCAATTGCATGGAAACACAGTCCCCCGCCCCCCAGTAACTAACCACCCGCGTGGGGGTCAAAGGATGAGTGGACCCTGGAGGTGACAGGGGTTGGGGGAGAGAAGAGGTGTGGGGCGGGGACATTGTCTCCAGGGAACATGCCCATGAGGGGAGCCACGCCAGGCCGATGGCCAGGGGATCCCAAATGCCCCCGTGTGTATCACAGGCACCCCCATTCTAGAGAAGCACCCCACTCAGCCCCTGTGGTTGGAGACCTTCGAATGCGCAACGTGTTCTCATGCTGTGTCCTGATAAATCGAGGCTGTGGTCTCAGGAAAGCCCACAGGGAGAGCCTTTTCCCACTTGCAGACGGTGGGTCCGGTCTCACCCCCGAAGCCTCTGGTCACGTGCCTGGAGGGACGCAAAGGTGATACCGGGAGCCCAGGACAGGCCAGTCTAGCCTGACACGGCCCTGATCCGAATGGTGAGCCGCACGAGCCTCCCTGTGTCTGTGAGTGTGTGTGAGGCTGTGTGTGCTTGTAAGGATGGGACGTGGGGGAGAAGCCACCCAGAGCAGGAACAGGCTGATGGGAGGGTCATGTTCACACCCCAGGTGAAGGGTGACTGGGAGGGACAGGGTGAGTTGTGTAGAGCTACAGGAAACAGGGACACATTCTGGTGTCCGTCCCTGAGCCCGGCCGGAAGCTGGGGTCCAGGTGCCCTAGGGGTCGGCACACACCTGGCTCTGGGCTGAGCAGGAGGCCATGACCTCAAGGAGACTCCACTCGGTCCTCTCCTGTGTTCTGTGCCAGGCGCACCCCTTCCTCATCCTTCCATGGCCACGTGTGCCCATGAGCCTCACGGGATAGCAGGCACGGGACGTGTCTACAGGTGGCTCCCTGATGGCACCCCTACAAGTAGATGCCACAAGGACCCCACTGTGCAGATGGGGAGACCGGGGAGCCCCAGGAGGCACGGGGTCTGTGCGGGGTCCCAGCACTGGTCAGGAGGAAAACCCAGGTCTGAACCCAGCTCCGGGTCCCCAAAGCCGTGGCACCGGCCACACCAGGCCTTGTGGGGACGTGTCTGGGCTGTGTTGGTGTCACTGTAGGGACAGGGCATGGGGTGGAGGGGACTCCTTTGCAGCCTGGGAGGGGCTCTTGTGGGAGGAGGAAGCCGGGTAAGGTGACCCCAGGAATTGACCTCACCTCCCTGGTCACAGAGCCCAATTGAACTCAGAACCCGGGTCACCAGGCACCCACATTCTGGAGACAGTGCCCAACTGGGCTCATTCGTTGGGACACCTTTGCCTGACGAACATGTTCTCCTGTTGTGTGCCCGTGTCCCGCGGCTGCCGGCTCAGGGGAGCCAATGGCCACGACACTTCCCGACCCTGGAGACAGTGCGTCAGGTCGTGCACAGGACGCCTCAGGTCTCTAGCTCGCAGGGACCCAAAGGTAACACAGGAGACCCAGAGACATCCAGTCCAGCCCGACACCACTCTGATCTGACCTGTGCGGCCCCACGTCCCCTCCCGTGTGTGTGTGTGTGTGTGTGTGTGTGTGTGCGTGGAAGGAGGGGTCGTGTGTGGAGGGCCCACCTGAGCAGGTGCAGGCTGATGAAGGGGTCAGATGCCTGGTGGGCGGGTCAGGCTCACACCCCCGTCAAGGCTGGAGGGTAGGGACAGGGTCTGCTGGGGTGGCCCTCTTGTCCTCGAGGTTCATCCTGAGCCCTGCTGGTGGATGTCACTGTGTCCCAGGGGCAGGGCTGTGTCCGATCTGGGAGCCACAGGTGGAGAGGGTGGAAGGACTCTGAGGATGACTGGGCGGGACTGTGATGTCTCCGGACCATCCGCGCGTCACTGTCTTTCCAGAAATCAACCGATGAAATCGGGAAACGTCTGGCCGAATCCCATTACACCTGCCGTAGGGAGTTGTGCGTGTGCCCCGTCATCCAGGAGGGCCACCCTGGGCCCAGGGAGAGAGTGGACGCACGGAGGTCTTGGGAAGCAGAGCTTGGAGATGGCCTGGGAAGGCCTCCTTCACCGCCCTGGCCCCTCCACAGGGTGCTGGTTCACCGGTCCTGGGATCAGGACTCACAGCCCCCGGAGCCAGAGCCCGAGGGTGAGAAGGCTGGGGGTGGGAGATGTGTGTTCATGGGACCAGGGCGGTGCTGGGCCACCCATGGAGGAGCCCCCGGGGCTGGTGTGGGGCCAGGAGCAGAGACTGAGAGTCCCGGGCTGCGGCCTGCAGAGGGGCAGAGGTCCTCGTGTGGGTTCCTGGCCGTGGCTTCTCGGGGAGGCTCTGGGGTGAGTTGTGTCTCTGCAAAGGCCCCTGGAGAGGCCGGCGCTGGGTGGGTGGGGGACCGTCCTTCCTCTCACCATGAGGCCTTGGAGCCGCTGCAACCATCACTCTGTTTCCTTCTCAAGAGTCCGGGGCAGGAGCAGAAGCCGGTGCGGCTCCAGAGCCCGACCCAAGGGCATCGGGGTCCTCGGCGTCTCTGCAGGCGGGGGTGGAGTCTGGGGCGACTCCTGCAGGGGCCGGAGAGCCAGCAGGTGACCTGGGACCTGTGCTGGGACAGCGGGCACCTGAGCAGAGTCAGTTGGTTCCTGCTTCTGCTCCCGACACCGTTCCTGCCACCGCCCTTGTTCCCATATGGATTCCGACTACAAATCAAGGGCTCAAAGGCCTTCGAGGGGTGTTTATTGTATTTCTAATTGTTGCTCCAGTCCCAGTCCCCGACCCCTCCACCAGAATGACTCTTCCTCTTCTCCCTTATCCTTTCTCTCCTCTACTTTTTAGCTGGTACATTATTTGTTCATGGTATGTTTAAAATCCACATTAATCTTCAATAAAAATGTTGTTTATTTTATGTTGTGCAATCCCTGAGCACTGGGCACGCTCACGACGCTGTGAACCACGCCACAGAATTTTGCTGCAGAATATCTCCATCCCCAAGGGTCACCGTGTACCCGGAGCCCTCCCTCCCCATTCGTGCCCCCGCCAGCCCCTGGGAACCCCCAGTCTGCTTCCTCTCCGTGTTCCGTTACCTACTCTGGAGGTTTCCTTCAAGTGGAATGTCGCCAGAGATACCTTTGGGTCCGCACCGACTTTTCAGACGAGACAGATTCATTTTTGTACTTTGTGGTCGTTTGAAATAGGCTTTTTCTCGTTTGATATTGAAATCACAATGGGTTAAAGATTAGGTGGGAATATGGAGGCCCCTTCGGTGACAATGGGCACGGTCTCGGGGTGGAGACCCCTGTACGTGCTATGACACCACAGCCTAAAACCAGACAGGACACGGCTGGTCCTCCCGTGGCCCAAACAGAAACCGGGAGATGCAGAAGGCCGGACGGTCACACCACAGAGGGGAGAGCATCCCTCACGACCCAGGGCCAGAAGGTTCACAGGCCTCTGGGCCAAATAATGCTCCAAATCAGTGCGTTCCCCGGGATGGAGGCCAGACCCGTCCCAGTCCAAGGGGAGGCGACCCCCACGGGAGCAGGCGTCAGAGATGCGGGGGGTCCCGGGGAGGGACTCAGGCAAGTGAGACCCGGGGGAGGCAGCGGTGGTTGCCTTCAGAGGGGCAGGTTTCTGGTCTGGGGACCGGCAGCCCAGGTGACAACGTGAGGAAGCAGAGGCCCCAGCCGATCCCCAGCGAGAAGTCCTCGTCCTGCAGGGGACCGGCTGGCCCAGTACTAGGAGAGCCTCCAGACCCCCGGTCGGCCCTTCCCCAGCCCCCTGTGGGGCCCCAGGCAGGTTGGTCAGCTCCGCTCCCCTGAGTTCAGGGGAGGCCCTCGGCGGGTGGTGGGGTCCCCCAGGAAGAGGGACCCCGAGCCCTAGGACTCCAAGATGCACGCCTGCGGGTACGACAATCCAAAGTCGAGGAGATGGGCTTCCTGACCCAGCTCGTCTTACTAGTGACCCAGGCTGTGCTATTAGCCCCGGTGTCCCCATCTGTGACATGGGGATGTAACGGGCCTTCTAGATGGGTTGGTGCATTCCCTGAGACATGAGGTGGAATCGTGGCCTGGTGCCTGGAGGACATAAAGGGCCACCTGGAAGGCTGTCCCAGAGTCCCCCAGGGCACAGGATTCCGGAAGCCCCTCCTTGGCCCCTGCCCGCTGTCCCCCTTCTGGGAACACTCAGCGTTGTTTGCAGAGGAGGTGGAGACGATCCAGGAGGTCAACAGGTCCCACGTGGAGGAAGGTCAGCGCTGGAGGGACAGAAGGACGTGTCCCGTGCCCCCTTCCAGGGCCCGAGCTGTGACGCCCTCTGACCGGACCTCTGACCCGACCTGGTGTGGACCCCACTTCTATGGTTTCCCTCCCTCCCTCCTTCCGTTCCTCCTTCCCTAATTCAGCTGGGGAACTCAGGTCCCTGCTGTGTGCTGAGCACCGTGACTTCTCCAGTGAGCACGACCCGATAGGTCCCCCACGTGGCATCTTCCTTTGCAGGGTCTGAATGTTCCTGGCCGTGTCCCCTCTGGCGAGTCTGGGAGGGAGGCCTCTGCCCACGTTCCCGACAAGGAAGCACGAGTCCAGAAGGTCCAGACGACCTGCCCCAAGTGCCAGCGTGTGGAGCCTGGACAGAGGGTGGTCCCTGAGCAGAGGAGGACTCGGACCCACGCAGCCGGAGGAGGAGGGGGAGCACCGTGGCGGCCTGGCGCTCAAGTCCGCTGGGAGACGGTGTCCTACCCGGACCGGCCCTGTCCCCAGGGCATTCGGGGTACCTGCGATCCCAGGTGGCAGGCTGGCCCCGGTTGACAGGAGAGGAGGCGCCCCTGGGGCAGGACAGAGCCCTCAGGCAGAGAGGAGGGTCGCCCGTGCTCTCCCAGCGGCAGGTGGACTCGGGCACCCTGAGGTGGCATCACTGGGACAGCTGTGCCTGCGGCTGGGGTCCCCATACCTGTCCCCTCCTCAGGCCCAGCAAAGGCCTGTCTGCATGGCGTTTACCCCCAAACACAAAGTCTGGGCCAGGAACCACCCTCTTCAAGGCCTTGCCCCCATTCTCTCTGCCCACCTCAAGTTACAAAAATGGACAATAGTTCAGGTGGTGGTGGATGCCCAGAGATGTTTGTGTTTCTGGCCCACGTTGTGACGTCGCTGGCATTTTAAAGATCAGGGCTTTGATTCAAAAGGGGCAGGATGCCGAGGACCCCGGACAGCTTTCTGGAAACCTGCCTCCGTGCTTTGCCGCACCCTTTTCCGACCGGCTCCGCTCCGGGCCACGATCCCACGGCCTGGGGTCCTCAGATGGCCGAGGTGATGGCCTCGGCCTCTCACGCCTTCCTAGAGCGAGCCAGCTATGGCGGCAGGATGCACTGAGGTTTTCAGCAAATGCTCCTCCCAGAGAGCAAGGCTCACACTGGACGGGCTGCCAGGGAACAGCCGGCTCAGGGTTCCGGGAAGACACCAGAGGCTCACGAGCACTGAGGGGCATCGGAACGCCAGGCAGGAAGAGGGAGAGCGTCCGGTGTGCACAGGTGGGGAAGCCCAGCCCACGAGAATTTCCGGAAACGGTGGCCATCTCAGTGGCAGCCGATGTGGAGATCCACTTACAGCTGCCTGAGGTTTAATCAAACAATAGAACAGCCTGCTCAAGAAAGACCAGAGAGGGTCCTAGCTGTCTCCTCCCTCCCAGCTCAGCGTGAGGCCTTGCACACGTGCAGAGGAGACACGAGAAAGTTGGGAAAGAGGTACGTCAAGGGTAGATTTGTAAATGGCCAGAACTTTGAATGTGTTTCCAAACCACACCCAGATCCACTGGCAAGAAACAGGAGCCTTCCTGACCTCAGGTGTTGGAGCCCAACCTCTGGGCAAGAACTTGCCAACCACTAGGAAGCCAGAATTCAAAGTAAAAACAGAATTAATGTAAACCATGTTTAAAGAACTAAAGGAAAGGGATGTCTGGGTGACTCAGTCGATTAAACGTCTGACTTTGGCTCAGGTCATGATCTCACGGTTCGTGGGTTCGAGCTCCGCACCAGGCTCTGTGCTGACAGCTCGGAGCCTGGAGCCTGCTTCTCATTCAGTGTCTCCCTCTCTCTCTTCCCCTCCCCCGCTCGTGCTGTGTCTCTCTCTCAAAAATAAATAAACATTAAAAAAAATTTACAGAAACTACAGGAAAGTATGTGGATAATGACTTATGGAATAGAGAAAATAAAGACATGGAAATTATAAAATTTTTTTGAATGTTTATTTATTTTTGACATAGAGAGAGCCAGAGCATGAGCAGGGGAGAGGCAGAGAGAGGGAGACACAGAATCCGAAGCAGGCTCCAGGCTCTGAGCTGTCAGCACAGAGCCCGACATGGGGCTCGAACTCACAGACGGCAAGATCATGACCCGAGCCGAAGTCAGACACTCAACCGACTGAGCCACCCAGGTGCCCCAAGACACGGAAATTATAAAAAAAAAATGCAATGGAAACTCTGGAGTTGAAAAGTACTGTCACTTGTGTGGAAGATTTTCTGGGAGAGCTCAACAGTATATCTGAGATGGCTGAGAAAGTATCCCACACATTCGGCAAACTGTGAAGGGAGACCAAGAGAAACCATCTGATCTGAAGAGCAGAAAAAATGAAGGAACAGGAGCAGAGCCTTCAGGTTGTGGAACTCAATCAGGCAGCATAGCCATACTCACAGTCCAACAGAAGAGGAGGAAGAGAGAGGGAAGAGACAAGTATCTATTTAATACAAAAGAAGACAGTAAGTGACATGAGACATATAGAAAACAGATAGTGGAGGGCAGACATAAATCCAACCTTATCTAGAGTTCCACTAAATGTAAATGGATTAAACATTTCAATCAAAAGACAGACACTGTCAGACTGGATGGAAAACACCATCCAGCTCCATGATCTACAAGAGAAATGCTTCAGATTGAAGACACAAGGAGGTGAAAATAGCACGATGGAGAAAGAGACACCATGTGAACAGTGACCATGAGAGCTGGAGAAGGTCTATCAAATTTAGAAAAATAGACTTAATTTAAGACAAGAGAAATATTACTAGACACCAAGAGGGATATGCCATAGCAAATGGAGACTTGATTCTTCAAGAAGATAAAATAATTATAAATGTCCATGCATTCAACACCAGGGTCTTCCAAATTCATGAAGGTTCTCTCCGGTTCACTCTGACAAAAAAAAAAAATGAATAATAAGCACCACAATCAAAACCAAAAATGAGAAAAGACACTTAAGCTCCCAGTTGGAGAGGAAGAAGTGAAATGGTCTTTCTCCACAAACGACTGGTTCTCTCTGTAGAAGATCTTGGGAATCGACAACAAGAAAGTATAAAAATCAATAAATGAGTTTGCAGTGTCATCCATTGTGTTTCTGTGTACTAGCATTGGACAGTCTGTAACGAAAGCAAGAAGACATTTCGAGTCACAAAGTCCCCAAAAGAGTAACATGCTTAGCATAAATTTAACAAAGAAGTGCAAGGCTTGTGGGCTGACCTATAAGCCACTGCTGAGAGAGCTCAGATGTTGTACGTAGACGGAGGGATGTTCCATGCCCGTGGATTGGAAGAGTCAGTATTGTCAGGATGGCGAATCCCCCCGAATCAATATATAGATTCAATTCAATCACTGAGAAAATCCCAATGGGATTTTGGCGGGGTTTTTTGGGAAAGATACCAGCTGATCTTAAAATTTATATGGAATTGCAAGGGATCCAGATAGCGAAAACAATCTTGAAAAAGAACAATGTTGGAGGTCCTATACTTCTCAATTAAAAAGTATTGTTGGGGTGCCTGGGTAGCTCGGTCGGTTGAGCGTTCTACTTCAGCTCAGGTCATGATCTCACGGCCTGTGAGTTTGAGCCCTGCCTCGGGCTCTGTGCCGACAGCTCAGAGCCTGGAGCCTGTTTCGGATTCTGTGTCTCCCTCTCTCTCTGCCCCTCCCCCATTCATGCTCTGTCTCTCTCTGTCTCAAAAAAATAAATACAGGGGCGCCTGGGTGGCGCAGTCGGTTAAGCGTCCGACTTCAGCCAGGTCACGATCTCGCGGTCCGTGAGTTTGAGCCCCGCGTCAGGCTCTGGGCTGATGGCTCAGAGCCTGGAGCCTGTTTCCGATTCTGTGTCTCCCTCTCTCTCTGCCCCTCCCCCGTTCATGCTCTGTCTCCCTCTGTCCCAAAAATAAATAAAAAAACGTTGAAAAAAAAATACATGTTAAAAAAAATTAAAAAAAATAAAGGATAGACATATAGATTGATGGACTATATCGGAGAATATGGAAAGAAGCCCAACTATTTTTGTCTAATTGATCCTGACAAGGTGCCAGGGCAACTCATTGGTGAAAGGGAACATCTCCTACTAATTCTGCTGCGATAATGGTGAAACCACTTGCAAAAAGATTAATTTAAGCCTGCACTGCACAACATATGAAGAAACTAACTTAAGATAGAGCATAAATCTAAATGCAAGAGCTAAAGCTATAAAATTTCAAGAAGAAAACACAGGAGAAAATCTTCATGACCTTGGGCTAGCCAGATTTCTTAGATATACACCAAGAGCACGATCCATTTAAAACAAGACAGATTGGACTTCATCAAAATTAAAAACTTTTGTGATTCAAAAACACCATCGTTTCCAAAATGTAGAAAGAACTCTTGAGTAATGAAATAATAGAGGAAGAGGAGGAGGAGGAAGAGGACAAGCCCTAAAAATGAAAACTCAGCTTAAAAAACAAGTAGAAGATCTTTATATGCGTTTCACCACAGAAAACGCACGAATGGCCAAAGTCCCGTGGAAGCGACTCAGCGCCACTAGTCATCAGGGAAATACACATCGAAGCACAACAAACACCCCCTTACACCCACTAGAACGGCATCAGCCGAGAAAATGGGCAAAAACAGGTGTTGTCACGGATGTCGGGAACATGAGGCCATCGCCCGTTTCGAGTGGGAATATGAAAGTGCGGCCACCATGGAAAACACCTTGTCAGTTTCTCAAATAATTTCATAGCGCTGCTGGATGACCCAGGAGCCCTCTCCTAGGCACGTACCCCACAGAGCTGGAGACGTACGTCCACACGGAGACCTTCACGCAGATGTGGACACAGCATCCCTCGCCGAACCCCGAGGTGAAACAACCCAGGTGCGCAGCAGGAGGGGAATGGACAAACAGAACGTGGTCTGCCCCTATGATGGAATATTATATCGTTCAGCTGTGAAAAAGACCAAAACACCAGCCCCACGACCACGGGGATGTATCCCGAACACATGATACTGAGTGAAAGGCCACATATTACATGGATCCCCTTGTATGAAATGTCCAGAAGAGAAAAATCCACAGGGCTGGCTTCCAGGGGCTGGGGTGGGGTTGGGAATTGATGTCGGGAATTATGAGGGACCTTGTTGGGGAGGTGGGCATGTTCCAAAAGTAGATTTTGCCGAAGGCTGCGCAAGCCTGAAATAGAGCAAAAATCCCGAATTGTCCAGGTAACACGATGAACTCTAGGGGATGTGACGTACTTGCCGACAAAGCTGTTAAAAGGCAGCGTGACCTGGAAGCCGTTCTGTCCCTTGACGGAGGCAGAGGAAGAAGAGAGAACTGAGAAACATTTCCAGTCTAACCCAGCAGTTCGATGGGAATGTCCGCACTGCTGGCACCTCGGGTAGGGTCGAAGGCGAGCCGAGTCACTCGGGAGTCACAGCAAGGTCACCAGACCAGCCTAGTTCTGGGATGGTTTCCGCTGAAACCCGCAGCGTCCCCCGCTTCCCCAAACAGAACAAAATCAGAACAGAGAAAGCAGACACGCTTGCTCTGTCCAACCTACAGCAAGGCGGTGACGGTGGGCTGACCCTTGGAAGTCACCGGGTCCGCCTGGCCCTGCCGCCCGGCGGTCAGTGCCGGGGGCCGCGAGCCAGGCGCCGGCTTCACTTCCCCGCGCAACGGCCAAGCCACCTGGAGCCTCGCGCACGCGGATATTGATGTTGGCTTTTCCACATGCACGGCAGACCGCATAATTGTTTGAGAGTAAGGACTTTTGAGACGGGCACGGTCCGTCTCTGGAGTCTTAAAGGTCAGCTGCTATGGGTTTAGAGATACATCCTGTTGCTTTGTCCCGGTGCCTCCTTCCTTGTTGCTGGAGATCAGCAGTGATGGTGGCCTGTGCAGGCCCCCCCCCCCGCCCCGTGTCACCGCTGCCGACCTCTCGCTGCCCAGCACCTGCCTGTCCCCCGATGCTTGCGCCTGCCGTCGCCCGCACCTCTCCTGGTAGAGCACCCTCACTGTGCCGTCCACGGCAGGGCTGTCCTGACCGCAGCACCCACACCAGGTGCTGTGCTTTGCCTCCCATAGCCGGATCAATCTGGCTGTGTGTCGGCTCATGTGGCTGGAGTCCAAGCTCCGGGGCGGGCTTCTGTGGGGTCACTCAGGGTCTGGGAACTCTCCATGTCTCTACTCAAGGGCCCACGAGCTTGGCTCATCCTGATGGGGTTCCTGTTGCGTCTCTCCTTGGTTTGTCTCTTGGTTTGTCCTTGGTTTGTCTCTTCCCGTGTCTCCCGGCTTGTTCCAGAGCCGTCACTGACCAGAGGATGGGGTCGCGGTTAGATCAACCAGACTCACCGTGAAGGGCGGTCAGCATTCATGAGGACACTGGTCCATGGGGAGCGGGGAGGGTGGAGGCCGGGAACGGTCGCTGGGTCACCCGCCACGGTGCCACCAAAGGCCTCCTCGAGCCCCTGACTTCCGGCACTAACATGGCTCCCGTGGGCCCAGCAGCCCAGGGACACTCTCAGCCCTTCACACTGGTCCCCCTGATGCCTAGGAGAACCTGAAAAGATGTGTTCGGCACCCACAAGGAAATGCCCAACGGCCCCAAGGGACATGGTGGCCGCAGACCAAATGGGGAGCAAACGAATAGGGGGGAAACCATGGCAATAATTGGATTATCCCCAAATTCAACCTCATACCTAATGGCAACCCTGTTAAAATCTCTGGGGAATGTTCTTTGGGGGGTGGTGGTGAGATTATAGACAATTTACATGTTAAAATTACAATACAAATATATCGGCTTATATTTAATGTAAACAGCCTTTTAAAAAAAATTCTGATTATACAGCTGACCCTTGAACGACACGAGTTGGAATTGCGTGGGTCCACTTGCGACCCGGGATTTTTTTCAGGAAATACAGGCCAGCGCCGTAAATGTATTTTCTCTTCCTTTTGATCTTCCTCTGATGTTTCTCTTCTGCGGCTCCCTTTACGGTAAGAACACAGCGTGTGTTCACAGAACGGGCCAGCTATGAGTCAGTCGACTGTTTGTGTGATCAGTACGGCTTCCAGTCACCAGCGGGCTATCAGCAGTTCAGTTTTGGGGGGAGGTCAAAAGTTATATGTGGATTTTCAACTGCCCAGGAGGTGGGGTTGGGTACCCCAACCCCTGCGTTATTCAACAGCCAACTGCACAGAACTCAGAAGAGGCTGAAAATTTAAAAGGAGGAGTTAGACTCTCCCTTGTTCAGCTCCCCCACCCCCCAGGGTAGTCTTTCTATTAGTACTCGGAGTCTGGTAGGGCCATCCCATAGGCAATTGCAAACAAGGGCTCAGAAAACCAGAAAAGGGGAGAAATGGGAGTGTGTCAAAGGGCACGGTGTTGTAGACCCCCCTCCCCAGAGCACCCCCGGGTGAGCCTGCCGCGGGAGGCGGCCCCTCGGTCACGCACAAGCCCCAGCGCGCACCAGCCTCTGAGGAGTTGGCTCCCTTCCCACCCTCTGGCCCCTCCACGCCTTTCGTGGACCAGACTCATGGCCTCTCCGAGGTCAAGGCCGATGGCACCTGTGAGCCGGCCTGCCGGGAGCAGGGGGAGGGCGTGGGGACAGGGCCTCCCTCCCTCGGCGCTGGTCTCAAGGCCCCGCCTGTGACACTTCAGCTGGGGTGGGCTGGGGACGGCCAGGGAGGCGAGGCGGGAGAACTTCAGGGTGGAGGGCGGGGGCCAGATTCCCCGGGGGGCAAACAGGGCCGGTTTCATTCTGTTCCCTCCTCAGCGGCCCCTGCTAGTGAGCCCTTCCTCTCTGCTCCTCCTAGTCCGTGAGGGAAAGTGCACAGCCTGTCATCTGCGGCACAGGGACAGTTACCGGCCCTCAAGCCCCCTGCTCAGAACCGGCCCCAGCTGCAGAGTGAGGCGTCCGGTCCCCCGGAAGAAGCCCGGCTGAGAGGTCAGCGTGTCCGTAATGAGGCCCCTGCACCCTCCTGGGCCGGCCAAGGCCGATCGGGCACGACCCCCGGGCCGAGCACATCGGGGGGGCCCGACGTGGCTCCTGGACACCGACTGGGACAGGCCTGCCTTCGGGGCCCATTCCCTGGGATCTGCCTCCCGGGAGGAGGGTGTGAGGAGCCCCCGAGAGGCTGCTCGTGCCAGGGCAGCGGCCCAGAAAGGTTGGCCAAGCCTCCCCTGGGGGCCATGGCCACTGGCACTGACCTAGTAGCCAAGACAGGAGGACACACTGTTCGTGTGACATTCACCGTAACACGGAGCAAACTAGTGGTACAAAGGGGTCCTGTGTTCAGAGAAGCCGGAGACCTTGCAGGAGCTCAAGGTAGAGAAAGAGCCGGAACAGAAACACGGCGTGACCTTTCCTGGAAGCCGCCCTGGCACCGCCGGGCCCTCCGGCTGCCTCGCTGCTCCCGGGCCCTGAGGTCAAGTGTGGCTCGCCTCGTGCCAAATGGCTGCCACTGGGTCAGCTGGGCTAAGTCCAAGCTTCCTTTTGAGCCCAGTCCCAAAGGAGCGCGTGAGCCAGCCAATGGGGGAGGAGGGAGCCGAGCTGACCTGGTGACGGGGCCCCCTTGGCACGCCGCCATCAACCGTGACACGCGGTCCTGAACGGACGGTGGCCCTGGCCCCTTCGTCCCGAGGACAGGGCGGCCGCGCTGGGCTTTGGGACGGCACGGGCCGGGGGTGGGGTGGGCGGGGGTCAGATGGAGACAGACCGACCCGCGCTGGACACAGAGCAAAAGCAATACAAATTATTAACCTGAACTAGATAGGAAAGTAAATATTTAGTTGGAGTGAGGAAAAAAATCCACCAAATTGCACACCGAAACAGCTGAGTACCAGGGCGCCTGGGTGGACCCGACAGCTGAGCATCCAGACTCTTTTTTGTTTTTATTTTTTAGTTTTTAAAATTTACGTCCAAGTTAGTTAGCATAGAGTGCAACAATGATTTCGGGAGTGGATCCCTTGGTGTCCCTTACCCGTTTAGCCGCCCCCCCCAACCCTTCCCATAACCCTTAGTTGGTTCTCCATATTTATGAGTCTCTTCTGTTTGGTCCCCCTCCCTGTTTTTATATTATTTTTGCTTCCCTTCCCTTGTGTTCGTCTGTTTTGTCTCTTAAAGTCCTCATATGAGTGAAGTCATATGAGTTTTCACTTTCTCTAATTTTGCTTAGCATCATACCCTCCAGTTCCATCCACATAGTTGCAAATGGCATGATTTCGTTCTTTTTGATGGCCGAGTGATACTCCACCGTATCTATAGACCACATCTTCTTTATCCATTCATCCATCGATGGACATGTGGGCTCTTTCCAGACTTTGGCTGTTGTCGATAGCGCTGCTATAAACATGGGGGTGCATGTGCCCCTTCGAAACAGCACACCTGTATCCCTTGGGTAAATACCTAGTAGTGCAATTGCTGGGTCGTAGGGTAGTTCTATTTTTAGTTTTTTGAGGAACCTCCAGACTGTTTTCCAGAGCGGCTGCACCAGCTTGCACTCCCGGCATCCAGGCTCTTGATTTTGGCTCAGGTTGTGATCTCACGGCCATGAGATCGAGCCCCGCATCGCACTAAGTGCTGACAGTGCAGAACCTGGGGGCTCTCTCTCTCCTCTCTCTGCCCTTCCCCTGCTCACACTCACGTCGTCCCTCTCTCTCAAAAGAAACATTTTTTTAAATAAAATAAAAATTATAAAGCTACGTGCCGTACACATCACCAAATCCAAGGAGAACCATGACATCTGATTAGTTACTACATGCACATCTCCAGAAAATGTCATTGTCCCGTGTCTTCTAGCCGCTTCCCGTGACGTTGACTTTCTACTGTTTCCTGCAGCAGGAAGAAAATTCAGGCTCCGCTCTAGTATGGGGCACCAGAATTCGTTTGTCATTGCTGGTGGCTGGGGCGCAGAAGACCCGCGACTTCCAACGTGACACGTTTGTTACCCCCGTCGGGATTTGGTGCCTTGACCAGAATTCCGATCAATTCTGCTTCGTGTGATTACCGTCCAAACAGCATAAAAGTGTGTGGCATCACCCTGCGATTTAGACAGAGAGGGGCTTGCGTTTAGACCGGCCCGCGACGGGAACCGAGCGCCGTTTACAAGTGTCCGCAGCGGGGCGCGGAAGCACCGGACGCAGACCGGTCCCCCGGCTTCGCGCAGAGCGGCCTTTCTCTTCCTTCGCTCTCCACGTGCGGTGACCTGCAGCCCACACACCCGCGTGGGGACCCCAGCAGCATCGGCACAGAGGGCAGTGGGGGGGGGGGGGTGTTCCTGAAAGCCAAGGCCACAAGGGGGAGCCAGCAGAGAGTAGCTCTACACTCAAGTGACCGTCCCACCGTCCCACTGAGCCCCAGACTGCCGGTGGCCCCCTCCCGCACCACTGAGAAGCTTCAGCAAATTTACAAATTCTCACGACAGGGGAGCAGTTCACCTGCGCATGGGAGGGCCCCGCAGGGACGTTTCAGGGTCTGAACGAGCAGAACTGCGGGGCCCAGGGCTCGCGTGTCTGCCGGGGACTGCCTGTGGTTCTCCCTTGGGGGCTCACACCCTGCGGCCGTGGATGAGAATTCCGCACGCCACGTGCTAGGGGCACCTATCCTCAGGTGGGGCTCTGCGGGGGATCTCCTTTTCGACCCGCCCAGCGGTGACGCTGAGCGCCCCGCACCCCGCTGCCTCTTCTGTCCGCCGCCCACTTTGTCCCCCGCCGCTGCTCTTTTTTCCGATTCCTTTGCAGGAGCTCCCGGTGGACCCTGCATAAATCTCCCACCTGTACACACTGCAAACGTTTTCCTCCTGCCTGGCTTGCCTTTCACAGCCTCTGTTAGGACCTCTCCCTCTCTTTTCGGGTCTCCAAAGCTTTGTTTTTCATACGGCGCCTCACGGTCTGTAGGGAACTACGTGTGTGTGGCGTGAGGCAGGGACATCAGCGTTTGCACCTGTTCCAGACGGTGGGATCCGTTTATCCAACGCCCCTCCCCCCGCCCCCACAGATGTTCTTGTCACCTGCAAGGCGCGTCTGCATTTCCGCTCCTGCTCAGGGCTGTTCCTGGGCCGGCCACGCCATCTGCTTGGTCTGTGGGTGCCGCCCTGTGACAGCACCCGGGTCTCCAAACGGCCGTGGCTCCTCAGCACGGCTCGAGCTTTTCCTCGATCTCATTTCCTTGATTTCATTGCTTTTCTGATTTTTTCCATCAGCCTTGCTAGGAGTCTATTTTAATGCATTTTTCCCACAGCCAGCTTGACCACTATTGGTTTTCTCCAGTTTAAAAATAGTCTAGGGGCACCTCGGTGGCTCAGTCCACTGCCTTCAGCTCAGGTCATGATCTCACGGCTCGTGGGTTCGAGCCCCGTGTCGGGCTCTGTGCTGACGGCTCAGAGCCTGGAGCCTCCTTCGGATTCTGTGTCTCCCTCTCTCTCTGCCCCTCCCCTGCTCACACTCTGCCTCTCTTTTTTTTTTTCCTCTCTCTCAAAAATAAACATTAAAAAAATATTCTAGTTCGTTAATTTCTGCTCTTTATAATTGTTTAGATTTTAATTTCTTTAGCCTATCTTTCTTATTTCTTGACTCACATGCTTAGCTCATTTATTTTCATTGTTTTGTTGTTGTTTAAGAAACCCACCCAACGCTCTAGACATTTCTCTCTGGATTTCTTTAGCTGCCCTGTCTTTGTCCCCGCAGGCCGCTATAGCAAAAGCGCCAGACGTTGCTTTCTCAGAGTTTTGAGGCCGGAAGTCTGGGATCACCGTGCCAACAGGTGTGGTGTCTGGTGAGGGCCATCTTGTCGCCATGTCCACACCCGACGCATGGGGTGAGGCAGCCCCCTGGGGTCTTTCCGCAAGGGCTCCGATCCTATATCCGGGGACCCCACCCTCAAGGACCCACTCGCCCCAGGGGCCCCACCTCCTGATAGCATCATGGAGGGGCTAGGGGTTCAGCAGAAGAATGTGGGGGCCACAGCATGGGACGTTACTCGACACCCAACCCGTCTGAAGTCTTTCTAAATACGCGATACTTTTCTTGCGATTTCCTCTTCAAACCACGAGCTGTTTGGGAAGATTCTCAAGTGTGGATTTTCTCTCTCTGCCACTCTGTTCACTGCGGGCCCTCGCGGCTTGGCGGCCACAAAGGGCACGCTCTTTGTATTGCTTCTTGAAATTTGCCGCATTACCCGCACGTGGACACTCTGCGGCTCTTCCAGAGCGAGGTTCTTCGACCGTGAGGCAGGCCTCTATCGTCTTGCTCTGGAATCTGCTTCGCGCGCACAGCCTCTCACCCCTGCGAGCCTCTGCTCCAGCGGAGGGGTGTGACGTCCCCCGTGTGACCGCGGGTTCCTGCGGCTGCTTGGCCTTTTGGGTTTTGGCCCAGCCTGTCCTCAAGTTCGCGACGGTCGTGCCTTCTCAGTCGACTGCTTCTTCAGCTGTTTTTGTGCTGGTTCCCCTTGCGTCCCTACCAACGCTGTTCGCCTGAAAGTGTGTCTGGTCTGTCCTGCTCTGCTGTGACACGGGGGGAGTCGGATGTGACGTGGCCAGACCAGAGGCGGTGTGTCCCCGGCGGCCTCGCGGGCCGCCTCTGCGTTCTCCGGGCTCCCGATGTCACGTTTGCGTGTGTGCGTGTGCACATCAGACACATCCCCGTTTCTGCCTGCCCGTTGTGGTTCTCCCCTTCCGCGTCTCGTCTGTCACCGCTCTGCGCAAGGTGTCCACGCACACATCTTGCCGGGAGGGTGGACGACCCCTTTGAGTCGTTCCCACACGCCGGATCCTTCCTTCTCGATGCTGAATTTGGGGTCGGGTAGCCTGCCCGGATACAGGAGGGTCTGTGAGACCAAGCCTGTGTCCTCTCTCTGGCGGCCAGCACGCCAGCCAGGCTCGCTTCCCTTCCCGATAGCATCTGCTACTGTGTCTCTGGCCCGTGGCGCAGACCTGACGGGTCCATGGCGGTCACCCAGAGTTGTTCAGTCCTACAACAACGATGTTTTATCCGCTTCACTGCAGAATTGGCCACGGTTGATGGCTGGGAGCGGTAGACTGTCCGTGCCAAGCCTCCCGGGGGACCTGGGCCGAAGAGTATAAAGTGTGGCTGTGCAAAGGGCCGGGACAGCCTTTCGGAGTCCCAGTGAGCACCTGTCGGCAGCTGTGAGCACATACCCCTAGACATGAAGGCCCTGCTCCTGGCCATCGGCCTCGGCCTCATCACCGTCCTCCAGGCCCAGGATCCCCCGGCCTCGGGCGAGGACTCGACGGCTGTGAGGCTCGGACGGGCAGGGTGGGCTGGAGGGGGCTCAGGGAGGCGGGAGACGTTTCAGGCTCAGGCACTGACCCCTGCCCCTGAGGACCCCCAGGGTGGAGGGCACCTGTGGAGGCTGGCAGCTGGCACCCGGGTGCTGGGCGCTGGCTGGGGAGGGTGGTGGGCTCGGAATTGCCGTGTGCCTCCAGCCCCGGGGGTCAGGAGGGCCTGGGCCCGCAGAGGGGGAGGGGGGCTCTGGGGGGGTGGTTGGCCTGTGTCCTGAAGAGAGGGCACCTTCTGCAGATGTCAGGAAAATGGTACCTGAAGGCCATGATCACAGACCGAGAGACATCCCAGAAGAAGCTGGAGTTGGTGACTCCCATGACCCTCACGGTTCTGGAGGGGGGCAACCTGAAAGCCGAGACCACCTTGCTGTGAGTGTCAGCTGTGGTGGCCCGTGACCTCCCTCAGCAACCCCCCACGTGCACACGCACCGCGAGGCCAGCATCTGGGTGCGGCGGGCACAGGCCACACTGTTGTCTTCCTCACACTCAGCACGGGGCAGCTTTGGGGGCACCCTGCCGTGGGAAGTGCCTCACTGGTGGGGGGGCACTCAGGGAGGGGAGAGAAGCCCCAGATGGGACCCCGTGGGCTTTGAGGGGCAGCGCTGGCTGATTAGGGGTGAGATACCCACACCCCCTCCCCTGGGGGAGCCCCAGGGAGCTGCCCCACGTGGCACTGGGGGCCCGGCCGAGACTTGGGGTGGGAGATGGCAGCTGCCCAGTCGGCTGGCCTCAGACCCAGGGCATCACGGGGCCCTGGCGAGAGGCCACACCCACCACAGCCCCTCACGTGGCTTCTGTGTTCCAGGATAAATGGTCAGTGCAAGGAGGTGGAACTGATCCTGGAGAAAACCTCTGAGCCCAACAAATACTTGCTCTGTGAGTCCTGGAGCCTCCCCTGGGCGGTGCGCCCTTCCCCCCCCCCCAGCCCCGGGAGACGGGGCAGTGACATGATTCCAATGGGGACTCCCGGCCTGAGAAGCCCCGTTCCTATCTGACCCCTAAATGCCTGCCGTCTCCTCTCATCAGTCAGTGTGCCTCACATATATGAACACCAGCCCCCAAGCACTGGGTGTGACAGATCTGTCCCTGGGGGGACTGGCCTGTCCAGAATGTTCCCATTATGGCTGTGCCCACGTCAGGGGTAAGGGCTGAGCTCCCCACGCCCCAACCTCTTCCAGCCCCACAGCCCGAGACTTCTCCGTGACCCGGTATGCAGGGGGTCGGGCCATTGGGGAGGGACCTGGGGGGGAGCCTGGAGCGCATGGAGGCTGGGGGGTCTGCTAAGCTGGACCCGGGTGAGCGCCTCTTTCCAGAGAGCCATGTGGCTTCTCCCTGATGTGTGCACTGTCCTCCCCGCAGACGGGGGCAAGCGTGTCGTGTACATCGAGCAGACAGAGGTGAAGGACCACTACATTTTCTACTGTGAGGGCGAGATCCAGGGGGAGCAGGCCCGAATGGCAAAGCTTGTGGGTGAGGCTCACACATCCAGGCGCTGCCCGCCTTCCCCTTCCTTCTCCTGGGAGGAGCCGCCGCCTTCGGGCTGCTTTTCCGGAAGGAAAGCATTTATTCCCATCCCCAGAGTTTGGGCTTCTGGGTCCCAGCCTGGGTCTCTGCAGTGGAAACCCAGAGCGCAGGGACTCGAATGTCACAAATGTCACGGGGCAGGCCCCGCTGTGCATGGGGACAGCTCCGCTTCCGGGGGGTGGGGGGGAGAAGAGCTCTGTGCGCAAGGGGCCCTGCCCGGGAAGGAAAGGCCAGCTGCCAGCCTTCATTCCTGGACAGGTGGCTCAAGGAGGCATCGGGAGGTCGGCACCACCCCTGCCCGGTTACAAGAGGCCCCGAGAGGGTCTCCTGAGAGCTCCCCGTGGCCCAGAGCTGCAGAATGTCAGTGCCGCGGGACGGCCTGGGCCCCAGGACCAGAGAGGCCGTGCGCTTCCTCTGTGGCGGGAGGGTCCAGCGGCCGGGGCGGGGGGATCCCCAGGGTGTTTGTGAAGCCTGTGTCTGCTTCCTCCCGGGTCTGCTGCTCGGGCTCCTGCTAGGAGGCCACAGCATCCCGGCTCTGCCTTTCCAGCCACACTCTCCCCCCGGCCGAGGGCCCTCCGGTCCAGCCCCCACGCGGGTGTGGGGCCTCCCTCCGTGCCCAGGCTGGGGTAGACACAGCAGCGCCTCCGAGTCGGGCCCCTCACCCTCGGATCTCCTGGTTTCACCCACAGGAAGAGACCCCGAGAGCAACGAGGAGGCCTTGGAGAATTTTCGGGAGTTCATAAGAGCCAAAGGATTCAACCAGGAGATCTTCTCCCCCAAACAAAGCGGTAGGAAGGGCGGCTTTGCCCGCTGCTGCCCACTCGCCCGCACGGTGGATGGGGACACACTGCGTCTCGTTTTGGCTTGGCTCTCTCCGGGGTGGTCCGAAACCTTGGCCGGTGAGGGGCCTGGGGCGCTGACCGACCCCTTGCCATCTTCTGAATCACGTGTGTTTCCTTCCGTCCACAGACACCTGCCCTCCCGGGACAGATCAGGGTAAGTGAGCGGCTGCAGAGGACGCCTGCAAAAACCACCTTGTTGCTGGGGGGATTTCAAGAGGCCATCTGGTCTGCCCCCCACCCTGGATCCCCCCTCCCAGGCCAGGCAAGGGGACTCCCTGCCCCTGGAGTCATCCTGGCACGTGGGCGTCGCCTGCACATTCGGTCTCATCGGGGGAGCCCCTGGGCACTTAGGGAGTCCTTTCCGGACAGTGGGCAGGAGACATACCTCCCGACATGCCCGTGCGCTGGCCAGCAGGTGCGAAATCCCTCCTCGCCCCTAAACAGTCATGGTGCCTCTGTTTACCCAATGACTTGCTTAAAAGGTTCGGAGATATGGCAGCCATGTGCAGGATACTTCAGCTTTCCTGGGTCTCTCCCTGGAGTTTTAGGGACTTGCCTCAGCGTCACCTGCCCAGGTGCTGGCAGGGTCAGGATCCAGACGTCTTCCCGGTTCCTCCTCTGCTCTCCCCCATCCTTGGACTGAAGCTGGCTTGTCACATGTTCACACCTGGCCTGGGAGCCTTGGGGACAGCCCCTGGGAAGCTGCCCCTTCTGATTGTTCAGGCCCAATGGCTGGAGCCCCCCGTGGGCCCACACTTGTACCCCACAGCGGCCCCCCATGAACCCGCACCTGTACCCCACAGAGGCCCCCGCCATGGGCCCACACCTGCACCCCACAGTGCCTCCCCCCAGGCCTTCCCCCGCCCCCGGCCTCACTGACACCCCCCCTTCCAGAGCCAGAGGCGTGAGGAACGGATCCACTGCAGCCCCGGGGCGGCACCACCAGGACCCTCTGTCCTGCACGACATGGAAGGAACCCCTGCCCACCACCCACCGGGCCTGGGCTCGCCCCGCCCCTCCTGCCGCCCTCCCCTCCCCCGCCTCCCTGCCCCACCCCTCTCCTGTCCCCACATAAAGAGCCTCTGCAATCACTGCTGACTGTGCCTGTGTGTGGGGCCCCTCGCGTGGGCTGGGGTCAGGGAGGGCGGCCAAGCCAGGCCAGGGAGGACGCGAGGGCACCCGGCGTCCTGGTTCTCGGCGGTGGTGCGGCGGCCCAAGGGGCGTGGGGGTGTGGGCGGAGGGGTGGGGGTGCGGCTCTGCCCACGGGTCCTGTGGGGGCTTCCCGCCGGGCCGACGTCACAAAGCTCAGGTCCGGGGTGGTTCTGAGGTTGGGGGTGGGGGAGGTCCCGGTCCACGGGGCTGCACGAGTGAGACTCGTCAGGCTCGGAACAGAGGGGAGCGTCTGCCCCAGGTGGGCATTGGTCCTGTATCCGGGCAGCCTGCACGGGGCAGCGGGGGCCGGGGGGACAGCAGCTCAGAGCAGGGGTGCGGCTGGGGCCTGAACCTCGTCAGGGCCAGCAGGCCAGCCCCCGCTTCTTAGGCTGGCTGCCACACCTCACCTCCCACGGTCCCCTGGGGCCTGGAAGCTTGTCAGGTCCCGGGAGCAGAAGAACGGACTCAGACACCTTCAGGGCTCCCGGTGCTTTCTAAGATTTAAAGATTCCCCGAGGACACCACACCACAGAATGAGACACAGCGACACTCGGACATGAGAAGGGCAGTGGCTACTCAGCTCTGAACACAGAGGACGGCCAGCGGGGCCAGGCAGGGGCTTCGCCCGGGGCCGGGAACCAGGGCTGGAGCTGCAGGGCCACTCGCGTGCTGCACGTCGGGTGGGCCAAGCCGGCTACCGGGGCTCCCTGTGGACGGGCGCTGGCAGCACCGGGGGCCCCGGGGTGTGCACGCCATCCGAGGGCCTCCTTGTAGCCGCTGCTCTCGACGCCCAGCTCCAGACCCAGCGGCCCAGCTCCCAGGTCACGTGTGGCAGGCGCACAGGGGTCTCGGGCAGTTTCTCTGCTTTACCGCACCCGTGGGGCCTTGGGAGCCGGCTCGGAGCCCCGGGGGCCATCTGGGGGTGTGCGGTGTCCTGACTGTCCAGCCCTCTGTCCCTCAGGGCACCCCTCAGGGCACCGCTCGCGTTGTTTCCGTGGCTCCTCGCGGGTCTCAGTCCCTCCGCTTCCTCCTGCTTCCTGGGCAACACCAGACACACCATGGGGACCAGTTCCTTGTCCTTGGGGTGTTTGGGGAGGACATCAATTTAGGACACTATGTGTCCCTGGGGACCCCCCCCCCCCCCATGGGGACAGAGGACGTGCTGCTGACGAAGCTCCTGGCCAAGGCTCTGGCTTGGAGGGATGGCCACCAGGCTCCTGGAGGTGGTCCCAGGCCTGCGTCCTCAGACCGGCCTGGCTGACGGGCCGGTCAGCGCCTCTGCCCAGGCCCCAGGCATAAGGACCTCGGCCCACAGCAAACAGTGTCGCCCGCACGGGACCTTCCTCTGCCTGGGATCAGACCAGAGCCGTCCTCAGCACGGCCAGAGCCTCAGCAAGACCTCCAAGCTCTGTCCTGGGCACCACGTCACATGGGGAGGGGCATTTTGGAAGAGGGGGTGTCCCTCAGACTGGTGGTGAAGAAAGAAGAAAACCAGCGGCCGGGTCTCAGGGCTTCCGAGGGGCCCAGGGATCCACAGGGGCCCCGAACATCGTCCCCGTTCTGGTTGCGTTTCCACCGCTGCGGGCCTCTCAGCTTGTGAACGGGGTTGCCTGGGCTGCAAGACACGTGACCTTGGGCACCTGCTCGGAGCTGGCGTCTTACCCGAGCAGTGGAAACCTTGCCCCCGGACAGCCCATTGTCCCCGGATCCCCGTACGTGCCCGTTGACCTGCATGTCTCACCCAAATGGTGGGATGTCATAAGGGGTTGGGAAGGGACAGCAGGTTTCCCCTTGACTCCCCCCCGACCAGTGACGCTGACTCCCCCCAGGCAGTCCCTGCCCTGCCGGCCGCTCTGTCGCCCCCAATCCTCAGCGACTACAGTTTTGCTTTTGTTCGGGAAGGGTATTTCCAGCAGACGGGATTCTGGGTGGGCTCCTTCCTTCAACACTTTACAGACATCGGCCCATGTCTTCCGGCCCCGGGGGCTTCCCGGCAAAACGCCACGGCCTTCCCAATGTCACCTTAGCCCGCGTCTCCGATATCACATTTGGGTTTGAGGCTTCCCAGTGTCCCTCCCTTGGGGGTCCCTGACCTTCTGTATCCGTCCCTCATGGCTTTTAAGAAAATCTGGGCACTTTCCAAGTATTGTTTCTTCTACCGACTCTCGGCCCGGCCCGCCCCACCCCTCCTGGAAGGCGATTACGCTCGGGCTGGACACTGGCCCCCCGAGACTGTTCTGGTTTTCCATATTTTTTTCACTCTACTCCCAGGGTTGCCTTATTCCTCCTGAGGCGGACTCAAGTTCTCCGCGGCTCCTGTGTCCCTCCGTCGGCCTTGGCCAGTGCGTTTCCACGTCAGCTATTGGAACGTTTAGTGTTAGGGGCCCCCGTCTCCCGCCGGGCTCGCCTGTGTTTGCGTGGGTCAGCAGCACGCTTTCTCCTGCAGCCTTACGTGTCCTTAGAACACGGCCTCAGCCTCCTGGTCCGCAAGCCCCGTGTACCTCGAGCCTTTCTCTTTAGAATGGGTTGTATGTGGGGCGCCCGGTGGCTCAGTCGGTTACGCGTCTGACACTTGATCTTGGCTCAGGTCCTGATCTCGCGGTTCGTGGGACCGAGCCCCGCGTTGGGCTCTGGGCCGACGGTGCAGAGACCGACTGGGACTCTGTCTCCCCCTCTCCCTGCCCCTCCCCCACTCTCACACGCTTGTGTTCTCTCAATCTCTCCCTCAAAATAAATAAACTTAAAGAAAGCAGAATGGGTTGTATTTTCCCGTTTCCTCGTCTGCTGAGTAATTTCGGGTTGCCTCCTGGATTTGGGGAACGTATTGTACAAATTCTGGATTTGGTGGGGCTCCTCGGAAGAGTGTGGACTTTGCCCTTGCCAACAGGCGCCTCCCCTGTCTGAACCCAAACTGCACAGTCTGCCTCCCCTGCATGGTGGCAGGATCTTCTTTCGGCCCTAGCTGGGCGGCACGGGGTCTGCCTTGCCCGTTCCCGTCGTAGGGTGAGCCTGAGATTCAGACCGTTCACGTGCAGCACTTGGGGCTCTCGCTCTCTGGTTGCCTTCTTTCGAGGATTTCTCCCTTCCCTTTCCAGCAGCCGGAATTGCCCAGGACTCTGTCCCCTGGTTCTTCAAGCCAGGAGGAGGGCGGGGCTTCTGTGAGCGCCGCACCTGCTCCGCGGGGCTGAGAGAGAGCAGAGAGAATGGGGAGCGAGTGCCGTGACTTCCGCGCCCCTCGGTGCCCTCAGAGAGTGGTCTCGGGGCTCCGTCCAGAGTAAATAACGCTCCCTGAGCTGGCGGGCAGGTGGGAGGTGGGGGGTACCACCATTTGGTAACGGAACTGTCCTTGATAATCCCAAGAGAAGATGGTGTGTGTGAGCTGAGAAACGGCCAGAGTCCCCAAATCCTTGCTCTGCCCTGGGAGCGGATGTTCCTGCGGTCTGGGAAATCTGATGGGCTTTGTACACAGTCACCACGAGGAGAGGACAGAACGTGAGTGTCCCGGGGGGGATCCCGTGGCGTCAGACCCGCACACTTCACTGGCAGCTCGTCCCCCCACCAGGCTGGGCTGACCCAGGGCCCGAGTGGGGGGCCGTGCTGGTGTGCCTTGGGCTGCTGTGGGTGTGCTCCTGCCCCAGGGAGAGCCCAGCCTCTGTGCCCGCGAAGGACGGGCCCGGGGCAAGATGAGCGGGGCCCCGGCATCGCGGCCGGCCCCCACGCCCGCCTTCCACACTCAGACACACTCGGCCCCGGGTCACGGCCTCGGACGCCTCCGCGGCTGTACGATCTTCTCGTCTCCAGGCTACTTGGTGGCAGTGCTGACCCTGACCACGGTGAGCGGGCAGGCTCGTTGCATCCAGGAGAGCGGGAAGGGGCGCGTCTGGGCCGGGGGTGCCCTGGCGGCTCCCCTGCAGGGGGCTCCCTGCCTGGGCACTGTCATGACAAGACAACCATAGTCACCAAGGCCTGGGAAGGGCTCAGTCCCGGGGGCTTGGCCCCCCAGAGACACGGGTGGGGCTGGCCCCTGCAGGCAAGCGGCCTGGAGAGAGAAGGGAACCTGGAAGCAGGACGGCAGCGGGAACCCTCGTGGCCACAGGGCCCACAGCTTGTCTGGCTCCCCTCCCGCGTGGGGTCCAAGCGCTGGGCCCGTGGGCAGAGGGCGGGGGAGGGGGCGCCCAGCTTGGGGGGCTGCCTTCTCCCCGCTCCTCTTCTGTCTCGAGATGCTTGGCCCGTAAGCAGGATGCCCAGTGGAGTTCACCCACTGGCGTTTTTACAGGGATTCCACGGGGACCCTGGCCCACCGGCCCCAAGCCCCACGAATGTGTGTCCCCTCCAGCGCAGTCGGCCCCCGGCGGGTCCCGGGCCTCCTCTCTGATGTCCGTGTGGTTCTTGCTGCCGTTAGTGCCCGAGCCCTGCCACCAAGTCACTAATTCCTCACGTGACGCTTTGTTCCAAGGGCCGTGTGGTCTCTGTCTCCCGATCACCCCGAGTGACAGACACAGGACCCTTTCTCTCTTTCACGCTCAGAGCAGTTCTGGGGTCTCAGCCTCTCCCAACGAGAGCATGAAGCAGTTCCCAGCCGGGCTTTGAAGCTGCCCCCAGCTGCCCGAGCCGCCTCGCGAAGTCCTGACCCTGGCGCGTGCACGCAGACTGACGAATTCCGCTCCATTCGGCACGGAAGGCAGCTCTCTCGGGGTGACCCCTTCCGAGTCCATTCCTGCACGGCGCCTCGGCAGAGGGTTTCCAAGGGCCGGAAGTCGGGTGCCCCCGGGCAAGGGCAGAGGGGCTGATCGTGCTCGGGGAGGACCAGGGGGCCGGAGGGAGGGCCGCGGTCCTCACGCTAACTGGACTTCATCGGTGTCCCA
The DNA here is from genome assembly GCF_022837055.1 of Prionailurus viverrinus. Taxonomy (NCBI): domain Eukaryota; kingdom Metazoa; phylum Chordata; class Mammalia; order Carnivora; family Felidae; genus Prionailurus; species Prionailurus viverrinus. Next base: position 76,813 of record NW_025927655.1, on the reverse strand, counting down.
ATCGGGGGTCGGGGGCCCGTCCCCTCCTCATGCCCCCCCTTGCACAGGACTTGGCAGGGTCTGAATTCAGCTGCTGACGCAATCCCGCAGCCCACGCTGTCGCACGGGGGTCCGGTTTTCCTGCACGTCCGCCCGGACGCTTCGAGAATGAACACGAGGCGAAGGACCTCACGGAACCAGAGCTCCAAAGTTCGACGTCCCCTTTCTGAAAGCTGCAGCCAGACGGCCGCCGGTCCCACATTTCCGGTCGAGCTGTGTCCCAACGAGCCAGCAGAATCATCCGAGGGACTGTGTCACTCGGTGCCGACACACCGGTGCCCCGTCTCCTACCGACGAGGTGGCCCCACCTGTCTTCTGGGCAAGCACACGCACACACGCGGAGACCCTGGGAAAACCGATTCCAGAGGACTCACCTCCCAAGGGGCTGGAGGAAGAAAAGCAGCTGGAAATGCTGTGCCTTCGGGTGTTGGCCCAGAAAGCGGTAAGGCGGGGCGGGGGCGGGTGGGTGTTTGCTCCCCACCCCAACCCGTAGCATTTTTTTTTTAATTTTTTTTCAACGTTTTTTATTTATTTTTGGGACAGAGAGAGACAGAGCATGAACGGGGGAGGGGCAGAGAGAGAGGGAGACACAGACTCGGAAACAGGCTCCAGGCTCCGAGCCGTCAGCCCAGAGCCCGGCGCGGGGCTCGAACTCACGCGAGATCACTCGAGATCTCGCGAGATCGTGAACTCCCGGACCGCGAGATCGTGACCTGGCTGAGGTCGGACGCTTAACCGACTGCGCCACCCAGGCGCCCCTAACCCATAGCATTTTTAAGTACGGTTCTGTGAACGTTAACTCACGTGGAGACCCGCGTAGCCAAGTTCAGGACGTAGAGCAGCTCTGTCCCCTGAAACTCCCCACAAAACCTCCCTCCTGCTGGGTCCCCGACCCCTGCAACCACTCACCCCTCCTCCACACCAGGAGCTTTGCCTTTTCTAGAACGTCACGGAAACGGAACCACACGGCACGGCGCCCGTGAGCCTGGCTGCCGTTGCCACCCACAGAGCTGTCCACTCGGTCCACACCTGACTCAGTTCGTCGTGTCAGTCCATCGCACGGGCGGCCCCGGGTCTGCTCGAGCCGCTGAGGTGAAGGCCTGTGGGGCGTGTCTGGTTCTTAGCAATTACGGCTGGAGCTGTCACGCGCGTTCGCAGACGTGTGACTCTGTGTTCTCTTCTCTTTTACGTGCAGACCTGGGAGAGGTCACCGGGTCGTACGTAAGGCTAAGGGTACATTCCGATCTGTGAGAAATCGCCCAGCTGTTCCCCGGAGCAGCTGTGGACCAGGGTCCTGCTCTCGGCCATCCTCTCCGCCACTCGGCATCCCGTGCTGTGGACGGTATGAGTTGCTGTCACCTCAGGGCCGGCAGCCCTCACCTCCACTCCCACGGCCCTTTGCCGCCTGGATGTCCTCTTTGGGGAAGCGTCGGTTCCAGCGTTTTGCTCATTTTTATTGGGTCATTCACTTTGTTACTGTTGAGGCTTGGAGTGTTCCATGTGTTTTGGGGTTTTTTTGGGGGGGGATTATGAAATCTGCAAACACTTCTCCCAGGGTGCAGCTTTATTTTAAAGAATTCTCGGGGCGCCTGGGTGGTGCAGTCGGTTGGGCGTCCGACTTCAGCTCAGGTCACGATCTCGCGGTCTGTGAGTTCAAGCCCCGCGTCGGGCTCTGGGCTGACGGCTCAGAGCCTGGAGCCTGCTTCCGATTCTGTGTCTCCTCTCTCTGCCCCTCCCCCCTTCATGCTCTGTCTCTCTCTGTCTCAAAAATAAATAAACGTTAAAAAAAAAAATTAAAAAAAAAAAAAGAATTCTCTTGGGGGCGCCTGGGTGGCTCAGTCGGTTGAGCCTCCGACTTCGGCTCAGGTCACGATCTCACGGTCCGTGAGTTCGAGCCCCGCATCGGGCTCTGTGCCGACAGCTCAGAGCCTGGAACCCGTTTTGGATTCTGTGTCTCCCTCTTTCTATGACCCTAACCCACTCGCACTCTGTCTCTGTCTCTCTCAAAAATAAATAAACATTAAAAAAAATTTTTTTTAATAAAAAAATAAAGAATTTTTATTTGGAATTTGCAGAGCAGAAATCTTGCATTTTGATGACCTCCAGTTTGCTAATCTGCCTTTCTGACATGGTGCCGATTCACCTGACTCCAAGTCATGCAAATTTCTCCTAAATTGCGTTACACAAGGCCCATGACAACTGAGCTGGTTTTGTAAAGGAGAGCGTGAGGCTGACGTCAAGCCTCCTTTGTTTGCCTGTGGATGTTCCATTGTTCAGCACCTTTGTCGAACAGCCCACAGGCCCTGAGGTGTGGCCCCGTGCCTGGTTCTCTGTTCTGCTCCGTTGACGTGTGTGTCCCTTCTCACACCCACCTGACACCTGCAAATGGAACGTGGCATCAGGTGACATCTTATCTGCCTTGAGGGCTGGGCCCACACCCTGCCGTGGCCTGCCGGCGCCCCTCAGCACCCCCGAGTCTGCAAGCCTCAGCAGGGCTGTGGACACAGGCCGTCCCACGCCCCCCACCGGTGTCCCGGTGTCCCGGCTCCTTGTCAGGATGGACAGCACCAGAGTCTCCACAGAGCTGGGGCGTCAAGGGGTCCGGGGAGCCCTGTCTTCTCTGAGACCTGGAAGGGCCCGCCCCTGGGAGAAGGTCAGCACAGCAGGGAACGGGGAGCCTTTCTCAAAGCCTGGACCTGCCTCCTGGTCTCGGGTCTAAAAGGGCACTGGGCCCGCCCCTTCCCCACCCCTGGAAGGCAGCGCTCTGCTCAAGAGCACCTTTCTGGGATAATTACTGGGGAATGACAAGTGACACGTTCAGTTCCATCACCCAGGGGTCACTGAGGACGTGTGGGGGAGGCGCAGCTCGTGCACAAAGGCACAAGGTCTCCTCTGTGGGGTCCGCTATACCCGCTGCGGCCCCGGCCTCCTGCCGAGGCCAGCTCCGGGCCCCAGGACAGACGCTCCCGCCCAGGACCTGCTGTGGTCCTGGAAAGAGCACGGGGGTCCTTACTCAGAGGGAAGCGGGGGCTCGGCCGCTGGGTGCGGGCTCTGGGGCCCGCGCCTCCCACCCGGCCAGTGTGAAACGGAGACGGTGGGCAGCAGGCAAGGCTGAGGCTGCCGGGGGAGGGCAGGGCCACTCTGGGCAGGTGGCCGTGAGCAGGGGAACCGAGGCCCTGCTCTCAGGCAGCCCACTTCTTACAGGAGAAGCTGGCAACAAATGAGAAGGTGTGCAGGGTCATTCTGGAGAGGGGGGCGCGTGCTGGGCTGGATGGGGCCCCAGCAGACACGCCCGCCTGGGGGCTGATTCAGACGCAGGGTCTTTGCAGATGCGATCGATTATGTCACAGACCGTGAGACGAGGTCATCCTGGACCGAGGGCTGCGCACCGAGGGCTGGCATCCAGAGGAGAGAAGACGGGGATTGGGGACAGAAGACACGGAACGAAGGGCACACAGCTGGGGCGTCCGGGAGCCGGGAGAGGCGGCAGGGACGACCCCCCACCCCCGGAGCCTCGGGGGACAGGACGAGGCGGGGTGGGGGTGGGGGCTCAGCCCTGCCACACCTCGATCTCAGACTTCTGCCCACCCGGGCTTGGTGACCACGGAACCCAGGAAACGAACAAGTGTCCTACAGCAGATCAAGCAGGAACATGATGTGCGGGGGGGGGGGGGGAGGGGGGCGTTCCCAGAGCGTGTCTGGGGGCCTCCCCAAGGAGGCGTCGTTGAAGCTGAGCCTGAGTCCCAGAACAGGGCCCTTATGGGACGACCAGGGAGGGATGTGGCGGGTCCAGGAACAGCGGGTCCAGGGGACCGCCGAGGTGGCGCGGGCAGGCCCGGGCGGAGCCAGGTGAGCCGTGGGGAGGGGGCCGGGGGCTCAGGAGCCGCCCCACTCATTTCCCACTGGAGGCTCCGATACTGACAGTGTGTCCCGCCCATTCAGGGACCTCCTGCTCCGAAGCACAGACCCCCTGCGACCCACCGCCGCTGGGAATAGGTGACCCGGGAGAACACGGGGGCCTGAAGGCTTAATGAGCTGTCATCCCAGATGATAGGCTCTCCCTGCCAGCTGGCGGTGGGTCGCAGGGGGTCTGCGCCAAGTCCCCGGGACCCAGCCTCTACACCCCGGCCCTCCCCGAGCCCCAGAGACAGGCTTGTCTGGCAGCCGTGACCCTCCCCAGGCTACGGTCAGAGAAGCGGGAAGAGTCAGGGCCAAAAGGACCTCCATTTCGTCCTCAGCACCCTCGGAGATGAGGGTGTGGCTGAGGGAACGCGCTAGAATCTGGAAGGGACTGGGAGCCCCGGGGTGGGGGGTGGACAGGGGACCCCTGGGCGGCCTCAGACGGGCTGGGGGACGAGCGGCCGGGTGCTGGTTGTGTCTGCTGGGGCCCGTAGGTGGAATTATGGGGGTGTCACGGTCGGCGGGGGGGGGGGGGGCTGGCCACGTGTGCGGCAGCGCCTGCAGAGGGCACACGTCTTTCAGACCTCGGGAAAGTGGTACTTTAATGCTCTCGTGTCGGAGGTGGGCTTCCCAATGGCCGAGGTGACCCCTGTGCCGTTCTCGGTGCTGGGCAGCGGCTACGTGACGTCTCCTTGAGGCACAAGCGAGTGGCCTCTCCTTCCCGTGGCCTTAGTCCCCACTCGGGGCCCTCCTGCCCTGCCGTGGGCGTGGGGTGACACTAACGCCCACCGAACTCTGGAGGTAGAAGAGCCCCAGGCAGGGCAGGAGTAGAGGCCTGGTGCGTCCCCCAAACAGGAGTGGACATCGAGCCCTTGCCCACCTGACTCCTGCCCTCCAAGACCAGCGGCCGGTGCCACACGGTGGAGTCTGTCCTGGAGAAAACCGCTGTGCCCGGCGAACACAGAACCTGCGGGGCGTAGGGGGGGCGGTGGTGCCTCACGCCCTCCAGGCCTTCCCCCTGGGTCAAGTCCTGTGCCCAGGAAGGGGCAGGCTCGGGACTTGAGTCCCTGGTGCCGGGGACCCCACTCCTGGGGCTCAGGTCTGGGGTGGAGCCCAGGGGGCCTCCGCCAACGTGCCCCACCCTGTGACCTTTCGCGGTGTGGGGCGTGAGCCACCTGCACGTGGAGGGATGCCCGAGGGGACCCCCGTGAAGGGCCACCTCATGTTTTACAGCAAAGGGCATTTCCAGGGGCAGAGGTTCAGCACAGCCAAGCTCACGGGTATGTTTCCTGCCACCCCCACCCTGACTGTTCCCGGGCTGTGCCCCCTGACACCTCGGCTCGCCCGCTCACCCCACCGCAGGTAGAAGTCCTGGCGTCCCCCCGGAAGTTCTGGAAGCATTTAAGAAATTCTCACAGTGCAAGGGATTGCCGCAGGAGAGCGTCTTCAAGCCCGTCCAGACGGGTGAGAGGGTGGCCCGGCACGTGTCCCCTGGGTCCCCACCCGGACCGCTCCCTGGGGGAGACATCGGTGCAGTGACGTGTCCCAGGGGCGCCAGGGGCCCCGCTCTTGGGTCTTTGTTGCGTGAGCGTGAGCGGTGCTGGGGTCGGGGCCCTCGGCTGGGGCACCTTCCCATTCGGTCTCCTTCGTTTCCACAGAGAGCTGCGCCCCTACTTGCGATTGGGGTGAGTGACCCCTGGAGGAAAGTCCTGCATTCGATGGGATGTCGGGTACCCCAGGGGCACCCCAACCTGCAGACAGGAGGGACCCGGTGTGGGCAGAGCCTTCTCTGCCCTGAGAGCCCCCTCTGGGGCCTGCTCGTCGCCTCGGATATCTGTCCCCAGGTGTCACTCAGGGACATTGAGGGACTCCTTTTCTTTCTCTGTCCACTGGCTTCATATGTGGAAGTCGGGGCCAGGGGCCCAGGGTCTGCCTGATCACACCCGGCCCACCCAGAGAGAGCTGCCAGGCCACCCTGATCCAGGGCAAGCTGTCACTTTCCCCTCCTCCCGCATCCCCTCTGCTGCCCTGTCACCAGGACCTCTGTCACACGGCTCACTAATACTGGAGCCAGAGGTGCCGTGACCCACCCGAGGCCCCCAGATCTGCCGGGAGCACAGCCAGATGAGGACAAAATGGGGCTATTTTTGAGGTCCCGCCGTGGCCCAGCCCCTCGTGCACACAGAGCTTTGGCTGGGGTCAGATGGCAGAAGGACCCTCCCCCTCTGCTCAGACAGGCTCTGCAGCGGCCCCCCTGTGAACCCACACCTGCACCCCACAGAGCCCCCCTCCAGGCCTTCCCCCGCCCCTGGCCTCACTGACACCCCCCCTTCCAGAGCCAGAGGCGTGAGGAACGGATCCACTGCAGCCCCGGGGCGGCACCACCAGGACCCTCTGTCCTGCACGACATGGAAGGAACCCCTGCCCACCGCCCACCGGGCCTGGGCTCGCCCCGCCCCTCCTGCCGCCCTCCCCTCCCCCGCCTCCCTGCCCCACCCCTCTCCTGTCCCCACATAAAGAGCTTCTGCAATCACTGCTGACTGTGCCTGTGTGTGGGGCCCCTCGCGTGGGCTGGGGTCAGGGAGGGCGGCCAAGCCAGGCCAGGGAGGACGCGAGGGCACCCGGCGTCCTGGTTCTCGGCGGTGGTGCGGTGGCCCAAGGGGCGTGGGGGTGTGGGCGGAGGGGTGGGGGTGTGGCTCTGCCCAAGGGTCCTGTGGGGGCTTCCCGCGGGGCCGACGCCACAAAGCTCAGGTCCGGGGTGGTCCTGAGGTTGGGGGACAGGGGTGTGAGGGTGACAGGTTTCCGATGTGGGGACACACGCAGGGGGGATCTCCCGGCCCCCCAGCTCCCCGCTGGCTGGAGACCGGGCAGGAGTGAGGGCAGCAGGACGTTTCCCCGGGCCCACAGATGGGGGCAGCCGGACAATGGGAGCCCAGCCGGGGCGCCCTCTGCTCCTGCCCCCTCCCTCCGGGCCTGGCTGGACGCCCTGGAGCCAACCCTGCGGGCTCCCAGAGTCACTGGGCAGCTTTGCAGCCAGAGGCCTGACACACAGCCGCGGGGGCCAGCGTCTCCCTTCTCCTGGCGGGAGGGTGAAGCCGGCCCGGCTCCCCTGAGGCGGGGAGATGAGGGCAGCTCCGTCCACGCAGGGTCAGTGCAGCTTCCTACGTCGCGGGCATCCCGGGGCCTCTCCGGGACACAGCCGGCCCCAAATGCAGACTGCGGGGGCCCAGGCAGGAAACACGGGGCAGGGGTCCCTGCTGCGTCCAGAAGCAGTGCCTGAGGGCCCGGCCTCACTGGCCTTGGCCTTGCGTGTCTGGCTTTCTGTAATGACAATGCTCCTTACCCCGCTTTCCCTGCAAAGACACGAGGCCCTCAAGCTGGGTACCTGGCAGGGAGACCCCTTGGATGCCGCCCCAGCCACACGCTCCTGTCCTGGGGTTCCAGGCCTGTCACCATTTATCCACCTGGTGCTGACCTGTCCCTAAGCAGCTGGTCCTCCTGCCGTGGCTGCACCGAGGCCCAGAGAAGGGGCTCCAGGGAGCCGGGGCCGGGGGCCCAGTGTCTGTAATGGTCTGGGGCTGAGACTCAGGGTGGGGGTGTAAGGTCCGACAGGTGACAGTCCCAGGAGGCCTCCCTCCAGCTGGAGAACAAGGAGGCGGGGGGCCCGTGCCCAGCTCCTGGGAGGCCCCGGTGGAGCCCGGTAGCCTGGTCTCCGTCTCCCCGGTGGGGGAGGTGGCAGACACCCCGTCGGAGGTATTTTCCTTTCCGGAAAGCCAAGCTCAGCACCTGCCCGAGCACCGTCCCCTCCCCAATGACCCGGCCCTGCCCGAAGGCTGGACAGTGGTTTGCAGGGAGGCCCAGACCCAGGAGTGTCCCAGGGAGGACAGTCACCGGTGAGATGGGGCGGAACAGCGAGATCTTCACGGAGTCCTGTAAACTGCACTTCCTGTGGGGCCCGCCTGTTCCCTGACCCACACCTTCCCTCCAGCCCCCAGCAGATGCCCTGCACCCACGGCTCCTCCTGCTGGTCCTCAGCAGCGGCTGCTCGGAGGCAGAGTCCTCCTCTTACACCCGGCCTGAGCACTGATGTCTGCGCTCCGTTCTGGAAAATTCTGGAGAATTCTGGAAAATTCTCCATCGCTGCCCCAGTGCACCTGCCACTCCATCTCGCAAGTCCAGACAGATGGATTTCGTCCTTGGTCTTTTATTGAGGTGACAGTCACACAACATAAAATGAGCCATGGAAATGAACAATCCAGTGGCATTTGGGACACTCACGATGCCGTGCAGCCACCACCTGTCTCTGGTCACAGAATGTGTTCATCGCCCCAAAGGCGACCCCAGCCCCCCTCCCCGAGCCCCGACACCCTGGATCTGCGCTCTGTCCCCGACCTTCGTAGGCGAGGAATCATTCCGCGGGCGGCCTCTCGTGTCTGGCTTCTCGCACGTGGCGCACCGTGACGTTTCCGAGGCTCCCCCCGCCGTGGCGTGTGTCCGCGGGTGTGGCCGGTGCTGCTGTGACCACGCGCGTGTGTGGACTCGTGGGGGCCCCTGCGGGCGGTTGTTCTGGGTCAGGTGAGGTTTGCAGGCTTTCCGTCGCCCTTCACGTTTTATTTCCCTGTGTCCTGACAGCCCCGGCCCCGGACGCCGGCTCTGGTACAGACCGTGGGGTGCAGCTGCCGTGGGGGCCACGTTCGTTCGTCCTGTGAGCATCTGGGCCGATCGGGGTGATTGAGCACAGACGCCAGGAACCAGCCAGGTAACCGAGGCGGAAGTCAAATTCAATCAGATGACTGCAGCTCACAGAATTCACTGGATCCAGATAATCAGGCTTGAGAATGTGCGGGAACGGGGGCAGCGGGCAGGCGGGGACGCCTCCAGCCCCACCCTCGCAAGAGCCCGGTCAGCAGGCTGCCCTGGGCCTCCGGACGCTGGACCGTGGCCACAGGGGTCACTGAGGTGAGATACCCACTGCTCTGGCTCCCGGCAGACACACACACACACACGGGCACACTCACCCCCAGAGGCCCAGGGCTGCATCTCGGGCTGGATTGTCTCCCCTGGCAAAGCCCCCCCTTTAGACTTGAGAACAGCTCCTGCCTCGGGTCCCCGGGCTGGCCCAGGTCCCTGCGCACAGAGTCGCCTCCTGAGCCGCCTTGTCTGGTGTGCAGAGGGCACCCTCCTGCGTGAGCTGAGCCACCGGGTGGGGACGCAGGGGACTGGGTGGCTGTGCAGCTATGAGGTGTGGGGACACGGGGGCCGGGGTGGCTGTGCGGAGATGGGGTTGGCCAGAACCAGGGATCAGGGAAGGGGTTTGGAGCTGCCAGAGCTCAGGGACCAGAGTGAGAAGTGACAGGACCCTGGGGACCGGAATCCATTTTGATCTGGGGACTCCATCCTCTCAGTGAATACTCACCAGCCGGTCACGTAGGAGTGATCATGGGTTGCGTTTTTTATTTAAAATGTTACAAACACTCACGTGTGCGGAGAAGACCGGGTGGCGGGTGAGCCCCCTGGACCCTATACTCAGCTTCACAGCTGTCCGGGCTCCACAGACAGACCTGTTACTTTCCTTCTGTCTCTGGCGGAACATTCCAGGGCCAACCCCAGACATGCCTCCCTGGCCTCTGTAATGAGAAGAGTCTGCACTCTGCTAGCGTGGTATTTTAAACAAAGCAACGTGCTGTGACCACACGTGGCAGTTACCACGCGTGAGCACGCCTCAGTGGCCGCCCGTACCCGTATTCACATCTGGGGGTCGTCCCTCACACGGGCAAGGCGGGGCCGTCCCTGCCTCGGTGGGTCTGGATGGGCCCAGGACTAGCACCGTCTTGAAAAGTTCTCCAGGAGATTTCAGGGAGCCCTCTAGGTCCAGAACTTCTTCCCCCAAAATGCACAACATGCTCCAGGGTCATCCCTTCTGTCTTACAGAGAAGACACTGGGGTCGTATCTGCATTAGAATCTCCTTCCTTGGTAGCTGAGTGGGTGACCGGGGGCAGGGAGACCTGTCTCCGTGGTTGTGCCCACTGACAAGCCTGTGTGCGGGCTGCAGTCACCCAGATGCTGCTGGGGACACAAAAGGGAGGTCGTTCCAGGGTGAAGTTGTCAAGGTCGTTTGGACACAGCGTGGTGACCCCGGGTTCCCAATGGGGTGCTGCCTGGGTCCCGGCTGCCAAACGGCACAGAGCTGGGGAGCACAGAGGCGGCAGGCTCGGCTGTCCTCAGAGAGCACGACCCAGGAAGTGTTCCCGATACTGGCGACCAGCCTGGACCCACAGCCCGGACCCTCCCCCCTCGGGGGCCTACCAGGAAACATTCAGGGACACAGGGACCTTCCCGTTCCCACTCGCTTCGCAGGAAGAAGGCCTCCCATTGTGCAGGTGGAGGAAGCCCCCTGAGGGCCTGGGGATGAGCCACGGGGGATTCGGGGAACCACATGGCTCGCAGGCCCCCGGCCCCCGTATAAGGGCCCAGGCCCGCGGCCTGGCCTTCCTCAGTCCCGGGAGGTCAGCGCCACCACAGCCGCAGCCATGAAGTGCCTCCCGCTCGCCCTGGGCCTGGCCCTCGTGTGTGGCCTCCAGGCTGCCACCGTCCCCCTGACCATGGACGGCCTAGACCTGCAGAAGGTCTGAGGACGGCTGGGAGGGTGGGGCGGTGAGCTGCAGGGTGGGCGGGGGGCGGGGCCTCGGCCGTCTGAAGAGTGTGGGTGGAAGCCAGGATGCTGGGACCCCCCCCCCCCCCCCCCCGCACCCTGTCCTCAGGGCAGCTTTCCTTCGCTTGCCCAAGGTCCAGATGGTTCCACAGAACTTGCACAACCTGTCCTTTAAGGCCCTCTGGGAACCTAAGATGTCATTTCAAGTGTGGGGGCTCCCAGTGGGGCATCTGGTTGGTGGGGGGGGGTTGCCCAGAGCTCACTGGCTGCTACCCCACTTCGACCGGGCCCCCGGCCGGGTCAGGAGGGAGAGCCCGCTGTGGGGCCGGGGCCGCCTCCCCGCCCCCGATGGCAGCTCAGGCCCCCTCCCCAGGTGGCTGGGACGTGGCACTCCATGGCCATGGCGGCCAGCGACATCTCCCTCCTGGACTCGGAGACCGCCCCTCTGAGAGTGTACGTCCAGGAGCTGAGACCCACGCCCCGGGACAACCTGGAGATCATTCTGCGCAAATGGTGGGTGACCGAGGCCCTGGGCTGGGGGCCGGCGAGGGCCTGGGCCCAGGGCGGGCAGGGTCCTGACGGGAGCTGGCTCCGTGGGGGTGGTCCCCGGTGGCCTTGGAGCCCCCACCCAGGGCTCCGGGCCGATGGGCCGATCACACAGGGCGGCCGCAGGGCAGTGCGCAGAGAGGCCCGCGTGGAGGCCGGCCAGTCAGCTGGGGGCTGGGGCCCTGGGGGCCTGGGCGGTTCCTGCCATGAGGGATCACAGAGAGGACAACTCAAGTTCAGTGTTACCACCTTTTAGGGAGGACAACAGGTGTGTTGAGAAGAAGGTCTTAGCAGAGAAAACGGAGTGTGCGGCCAAGTTCAACATCAACTGTAAGTGTCCCCAAGGGCCGAGTGGGAGTTCCCCGAGGGCCGGGTGCGAGTGACAAGGCTGGTCACAACTGTCCCTGGGTGGTGGCTGTCCTTGCAGGCGGGGACGAGGTGGGAGAGTGCCGGTCCGGTCCCACTCTCGGGGCTGCCTGGAGCGGCCGGTGGGGCGCTGACCCGTGGGTCTGTCCCCGCCCCGAGCCAGGAGCCTTTCAGGCGTGGTTACCCAGCCCGACCACAGAACCGGGGCAGGGAGAGTTTCCGGCCCCACGACTGCGGTCAGTGCGCAGCTGAGCTCCTGGACTCTGCTGGAGTGGGGGCGGGGCGGGTGGTTTAAGGATCTTCTACCGAATTCTCTATCACAAACTGCAACATTTAGGGGCTTTTGTGAATTATAAAAAACCACAAATGGAGAGCTAAGTGCTAAAATTTAAACAAAGGAGGCACAGACATTTCTTGTGGGTTTTCGGTCGGCAAATTCTATTTTTCTCTCACGCTGAAGATTTGCTCTGGGCCACCCTGACCCTCCTCCTCTCTCTCCTTCCTTCATGCCTCACCCCCACCTCACCCCTACCTCCGGCCCCTCCCTGCCAAGCCTGAGTGCTTGGTCAGCAGCTCTCCTGCTCACAGCCCGGGGCACAGCTCCGACCGCTGTGTGCGCGTCTGACCGTTCTGTCCCCGCCACCTGACCCATGACACGCCTGGCCTAGGGGACACACCCGGCTCTGTGCTCCCCACTTTGCACTTCCTGCTGCCGATGGCCACGCTTGCACGTGGGCAGCACCCTGGGGGCTGCAGGACAAGGAACCACATCCGTAGGGGGCTCCTGCTGGACAGGACTTCGTCTCCCCTTTGGCTCTTCTCCTCTCCCCAGATCTGGATGAGAACGAGCTCCTCGTGCTGGACACCGACTACGAGAACTACCTGTTCTTGTGCCTGGAGAACACCGACGCCCCCGGGCAGAACCTCGCGTGCCAGTGCCTGAGTACGTCACTGAGCAGGCCCGGGGTCGCCCTGCGTGGGGCGGGGGGGGCTGAGGACCCCCGGTGGGGGCCGAGTCCCCTGACATTGCCTCGGGAACTGGGGATCCAGGATCCAGGCCGAGGGGCTGGGCTTCGTGTTCCTGCCTCGGCCCGAGGATGACTGCTAAGTGGAAGCTTTGCTTGGGGGTGATGCTCCACAAAAGCACGTTCTGAACGGAACGCAAGCCGCTAAGATCTGGTAGCAGGGGGCTGAGACGCGGCCGCTTTGCCCGAATGAAGCGCTTGGTGTGCGGTTAGAGACGCGTTCTTGGCCGGCACATCGGCCCTGCGGGCGAGCCCCAGCCGCCCGGGGACGTGGGTCCCGGCCTCGTGTCCCCGCAGGGCCCCGGCGCCATCCTGGGAGGGCGGGGCGGGGACCCTGGAGGGCAGGGGGGCTGAGCCCCGGAGGCCACCCCGGGGGCTGGCCTCAGGACGCCAGTGTGTCCTTCCTGCTCTGGCTCCCTGGACGGGGCTCCCCGAGGCCGTCAAAGCCCCGCGGCCCAGGGACTGACCCACCGCCCCCCACAGCCAGGACCCTGAAGGCCGACAACGAGGTCATGGAGAAATTCGACAGAGCCCTCCAGACTCTGCCCGTGCACGTCCGCCTCTTCTTTGACCCGACCCAGGTGGCAGGTGACCGCCTCCACACCCCGCGTCCCTGCTCTCACCCTGCGTGCGGCTCACCCGTCGGACAGCGATGAGCCCGGGGCGCGTCCGTCTCCCACGGTGGCCCCCATTCCCCGGGCCCCCGGGGGAGGGGGTGCAGAGCCCCTGGGGCGGGGTCCCCCTCCCACTCCTCTGGGCCCAGGGCTGCCCCGGCGACCTGTGACTCTCCCCACCTCCCCGCTCTCTCTCTTCCCGCAGAGCAGTGCCGCGTCTAGGTAGGTGAGCTCCTGCCCGACCCGCCTCCTGGGGTAACGTAGCAGCCCTGCCCCCACGTCCTGGGCACGTGCACGGGTGGGGGGCGTCCCGGGGGACCCCCAGCTCCCCTCCGTCGGGCCCTGGCCCCTCTGTGGGAATGGCTGGAACCCGGCGTCTCTCCTGCTGACCGCGGGGGCCGGGCTGGCAATGCCAGTCAAGTGCCCGGCTCTGTCCTAGAGCCTGTTAGGTCCAGGCACGTGCCCCACTCTGGGACCTCGTGCTTTCTTTGGGGGTCAGGTTGTTGTTTGAAGGAGGTGGGGGGGGGAACTGGACAGGGAGGGGGTTGGGTCGTGGCTGGGTGGCATCGAAGGCTGAGAAGTTGCAGGCCTGGTGCCACATTACTAAGGGGGATGTCCTTGGCCCCACCCGGTCCCCTGTCCCCAGCAGCACGCTGCTCTGCCTTCGTCTGTGTTCGTGACCTCATTGCTCACCTCCCACACAGGAGCAAGCAGACCTTTCGGTCCCCTCCTCCAGAAGGCAGACGTCTCCTTGTCCTCTCAAAGAGGGAGCCAGAGACCTGGTCCCGTCCCCTTCCTCCTTCCTGGTCCCTGTGCTTGGGGGCCGGGCACCTGCTCTCTGAAGATTCTAAATAAAGCCGCATGACCTCTGCTCCTCGAAGTGTGTCATTGGGAGTGTGTGGGGACACGGGCTCTGTTGGCACTTCTGGGGGCTCCGGGTGGGACCCGGGCAGCATCTGGGGGGGGGGGCCAGGTTTCTCATCAACAAAACAGGAGAACCTGCTTGTGCAAAATTTGTCAAATACGCGCAAAGTATCAGAATCGATGGGCCAGGAGGAGTCCTTAATCCTTACGGTAGTTAGGTAAAAGAAGCTAAAATAAATGAATCTACAATCAACTCAAGTTAGAAAGAAAGCATTAAAGTGAGGATAATAAAGGTGCCTGCGCCCCACGGTGAGGGCGGGGTGAGGCTGCACCCGTTCAGTTAGCTCACCTGTCAGAAATAGCTGGGAAAAACCACAAACTCCAGAACAATCAATGACCACCACAGATCAAGAGAAATTTTATTAAAAGAATCATAAGGGATTTGTCTATTTGGTTCTAGCCTAATATACTTGAAACCCCAAATGGATGACTTCCACAGCAAATGCAAGCGTCCAAAATAAATCAAAGAAGACCAGAGAAAAAGTAGACAGGTCCTTCTGCCAGGCAGACAGACAGACAGACCGATAGGTGCAGAGCCCCCGCCCGCTCCCCGGCCACCAGCATCAGGAGGGGACAGACAGGTGCTTCAGGGACAGAAGGTCAGCAGTGGGCAGCTCCATTACCTCATGCCTGACAGAGACTGGCAGAGACAGCACAGTGACAGAAAGCCCTACCAGGAATAGTGCCCTTGCACGGCACCAAGGGGCTCCTCCCTGCTCTGTGTTCACAGATGGCCAGTTCACCCCTACGACCGCGCACGGGGCAGGCACCGGGTACGCCTCCCGATCCACCTGCCCGATGGGTCAGCCGGCCCGGCGTCAGTGCACACAGCCACCCAGGACACCCCACGCATCAGCACGAAGCCCCTGAATGGCATAGTCGCCCCTGGGATCTAACAGGGGGGCATCGGGGTGGATCTCATACCCAGAAGACATGTCTGAACAAACTATGTTCAGATAACAGAAGGCAAAGGGGAATGGCTTCTCTGTAGGTGGCGAAGTCTGTTGAAACTCCTTCCTGTAGATTCTCTAAATGGACGTGGGGAGGTTTCCAGCGTCTGCCGTCACGTGCTAACTTCTGCGTGGGAAAGGACGGCCATGAGCACGTACGCAGGAACCCGTGACAAGACACTCAGGACGGAGCACACATCAGTGAGTTGGTGATCTACCGCGAGGAACGCAGGTGCGCAGGCAACAAATTGGCGGGCGCAGCTTTTCACGCAATTCTAAGTTTCGAACCCGTTCACATCTTAAATATTTTAAATGTGAGACAAGAATAAAAACCGAAAGGCAGCAAGCCATAAAATGATAAACAAGCAGAAACAAATGAATCTAACTTCTATAAATTGACCACTTCAGAGAAAAAATCCCAAACTTTTTTTTTTTTTGCCAGTGACATGTTTTAATGCCATACGGAGATCGATCTGCCCTGAGGCGTGGTCAGTTCCAATATTAGGGAACATGGACAGTGATGGAGTGGGTAGCCACATCGAGAAATCTTGGCCAGATGCCACACTCTGGTCACCCCATGTTCACTGTGCTGTGTGCCTACCCGGGGGTCTCGCCCCTGCGATAGTGCCCCACTTCCTCGTACTCAATCTTGTGTGGACTATATTCTAGGGAAAAAGAAATCTTAACATCAGCCTAGTAGTAACATTTGTGTTGGTGACAATATGGGTGTTCTTATCAGCTGGAATCCAATTTGAAACAGATGGAACTTTAGGCGTGGGTTTGATCGAGGACTCATTTAGAGCGATCTGGTACCAGGGAAGGAAGGAGGGGGCTGGGGACAGTGGAGCCAACCTCTTGCCACGCACAGTCACGAGGACAAGGGACAGGGAAGGACTCATGTTGTCACTGGAATAAATGAAAAGGTCAGTGGAGCAAAGTAGACTGGCGGGAAATTTGTGAAGAAATTTAATGGAAGGTAAGAGTGACATTTCAACTCGAAGGAGACTTAAGTCTTCTTTAGTGAATGGCACACAGCCAGCTGGAATCTGTGTGGTGCCAGCCTCATAATGTGAGTTGGGGAGTCACCCCTCGGCTTGTGGTTTCTGGAAGAGTTTTTGCAAGATTCATGTTACTGCTTTCTTAAATGTTTAGCAGAATTTAACAGTGAAACCAACTGTGGTTTGAGATTTTGATGGTGGGGGAGATTTTTATCTATAAATTCAATTTCTGCAATAGATCTACGTCAATTCTGGCTATGCATTGCTTCTCTAATAAGCGTTGATACTTTGCATCTTTCCAGGAATTTATGCAATTGTCCAAGTTATCAAAATTATTTCCATAAAGTTACTCAAAATGCTCCCTTGATATTCTTCTAGAGTCCATAGGATCTGTGCTGGTGTCACATTCTTTATCCCTAATAGTGATATACACCAGCTATCTGGGTTTTCCTGATTAGTCTGGCTAGAGGTTTATCCATTTTCCTCATCTTTTCAAAGACCAAACCTGATTTGGGTTAATTTTCTATATTGGTTTTCTGTTTTCCATGTCATCGATTTTTGCTATTACTATCATTTCTTTCCTCTTGCTTACACTGGTTTTGACTTATTCTCCTAGTTACTTAAGCTACAGACTTAGATTTTTAAATTGAGCATGTTATGTGGTCTAATTCTGGAAGCCGAGCTATCCCAGCCTGAGTGGCAGGGCCCGGGCTGTGGACGGATTGGTGACTGCAGGGCGGCCGCCGACAGGGAAGCTTCTTGTACTCCCGCTTTTAGGTAATTTGGCCTTAAAACTACCTGGGGTAGGGGCGCCTGGGTGGCGCAGTCGGTTAAGCGTCCGACTTCAGCCAGGTCACGATCTCGCGGTCCGGGAGTTCGAGCCCCGCGTCGGGCTCTGGGCTGATGGCTCAGAGCCTGGAGCCTGTTTCCGATTCTGTGTCTCCCTCTCTCTCTGCCCCTCCCCCGTTCATGCTCTGTCTCTGTCTGTCCCAAAAATAAATAAACGTTGAAAAAAAAAATTTAAAAAAAAAAAAAAAAGCTACCTGGGGTATTGTCTGTTGGGGAATCGCCCTCGACAGGCCCTCTGGGAAAAGAACAATTAGGAAAGAAAATAAAGTTCCGCAAGAAATTGTGCGGCCTTATGTTTAGCCCTTGCCATCCCCCATGGAGACTCCTCTACTTACAGGAAGGATAGGCTCATGCATTTGCCAGCAAAGGCGGCCAACGAAGCAGAGAGCCCCACTCCGGTAACTAAGGAGTGTTATCTATGGACACAGGTCACTCTGACCCCTAGGCCCACTTGGCCCCCAGGAGGCATTCCAGATGATGATTGAACCTCATCGGTTAAAGTACAGAAGGGTTCATTGGTTCCTAGGTGCATTGTCTCTCTGAGAATGTGTAAGGCGTGGGTTTCTAAGGCCCTCTTGGCCCCCTTCCTGGCACCTCGGACCCAGGCGAACGCTTTTGTTCTTCAAAACCACGAATGGTTCAGGGAAACAACTAAGAGGTCGTGTCCCTGTAACTGTTCCACTTGAAGTGTTGAGAGATAAATGACCTTTCGTGAAAACAGCAAAGCAAATACTTTATAAATTATAGATAAACATAGATACATAATAAAAACAATAAAAGAAATTAATCAACAAGCAAAGGGCAGGAGGGAACGTTATGATAAAACAATCATGTTATTCCTTATTGGGTGATTATACAATGGAACAATTTTAGAATTGGGTAATGTTAGAAAAACATAGATGACGTACGTTACAAGGAAATCACTAGCATATATAATGCCACGTTTACCGCAATAAATTGGCCAGTTCAACACACTGCTGTTGACTGTGTCCGTTTTTATTTTAGTTTTTTATTTTCCAGTTTTTTATTTTAGTTTTGTTTGATTTTCACTGACACCGTTCTTCCTTCGGGAACCCCTGGCTGCTGGAGCTGGTCTCCGGCAGTCTAATAATAAGCATCAATGCCACAAATTCCCTTCAAAGTGCTGCTTGAGCTGTGTCCACATATTGTAATAGATTTCGTTCTCGTTTTTACTTAATTCAAAATACTTTTCTGTGAGGGAGCAAATCATATATTTTGTCTATTGAGTTCTTGGTATTTCTCTATTGATTCGTAGGAGCTCTTTATGTATTAAGGAAATTAGATTTTATTTGTGCTATCAGTTAAAAGAGTTAAACATAATTTTCCTCAGTTTATCATTGCTTTTCTTGCTTGGCTACTGGTGTCATTTTAATGTGTTTCCTCTATGTGGCTAAACTCACCGGCGTTTCCTTTTGTGGCTTCCGATCACTGTCACAGGGCTTCGATCATCTTTAGAGAGGCTTTTCATATTCTAAAGTTGAATTCCTGGATGTTCAATATTTCATCTTTTGTGCTCAACATCACTCCTCATCAGGGAAATACAAATCAAAACCACACTGACATATCACCTCACACAGCGTGGCCAAAATGAACAAATCAGGAGACTGTAGATGCTGGAGAAGATGTGGAGAAACGGGAACCCTCTTGCACTGTTGGTGGGAATGCAAACTGGTGCAGCCACTCTGGAAAACAGTGTGGAGGTTCCTCAAAAAATTAAAAATAGACCTACCCTATGACCCAGCAATAGCACTGCTAGGAATTTACCCAAGGGATACAGGAGTGCTGATGCAGAGGGGCACTTGTACCCCAATGTTTATAGCAGCACTCTCAACAATAGCCAAATTATGGAAAGAGCCTAAGTGTCCATCAACCGATGAATGGATAAAGAAATTATGGTTTATATACACAATGGAATACTACGTGGCAATGAGAAAGAATGAAATCTGGCCTTTTGTAGCAACGTGGATGGAACTGGAAGGTATTATGCTAAGTGAAATAAGTCAGGCAGAGAAAGACAGACACCATGTGTTTTCACCCTTATGTGGATCCCGAGAAACTTAACAGAAGACCATGGGGGAGGGGAAGGGGGAAGAAAGTTACAGAGAGGGAGAGAGCCCAACCATAAGAGACTCTTAAAAACTGAGAATAAACTGAGGGTTGCTGGGGGGTGGGGGGGGGAGGGGAAAGCGGGTGATGGGCATTGAGGAGGGCACCTGTTGGGATGAGCACTGGGTGTTGTATGGAAACCAATTTGACAATAAATTTCATATTAAAAAATATTTCATCTTTTCTCCATCAGGAATTCATTTGCTTTAATTCATGAGTTAGCACCCAAACAGTATTTTCCAACTATCCACCCTGTTCTCCCGAAACCGTCTATAACTACTGAGTTCTCCCACATTCGTGATTCTCATGTGTATTTTTGGTCTGTTCGGAGGCTTCTCATCCATTCTCCCGGGCTGTCCACGTGCCAGAACCCCAGTGGTTTTGTTCTGTGTGTTGCCTTTTGGAAGCACAGCTGACCCACAACATTACGTTAGGTTCAGGTCAGGTGCACGACATCGTGATTCAGCATCTCTGCACGTTGTACTGTGCTCACCACAAGCGTGGCCACCATCTATCACCATACACACTATTGCAACATCACTATGTCCCCCATGCGTCCCCCATGCTTCACCTATCATCCCCGTGACTTATTCATTCCGTAACTGGGAGCCTGTGCCTCCCACTCCCCTTCACGCATTTTGGGCACGGCTCCCTCTCCTCTGGCAGAAAACGCTTTTCTAGAAAATTGTCTGTTTCATCCAACTTTTCATTTATTCCGTGAAGTTAAATAAAAATTTCCCTTCTAACGGTTCTTTACTTTTTTCTCCTTTTGTGGTTATTTCCCATATTCGATGTATTTTTTTCTTTTTCCTTTTTATCTTGACTAAGGCACCTAATGGCTTCCCCATTTTATTGATATTTTTCAAGAACCACCACTTGACCAAGTAATGGTTTTTCTATTTTCTTTAAGTTTCTTTATTATTTATTTATTATTTTGAGAGAAAGAGAGAGAGGAAGAGAGTGCAAGTGGGGGAGGGGCAGGGAGAGGGAGAGAGAGAATCTCAAGCAGGCTCTGTGCTATCGGCACAGACACCTCCCCTCCCATTTTCCTATTTGCTAATTCAGTGATTTCTGCTTTTATGTTTGCAGAAATGTAAATATTATCTTCTTTATCCTTTATTATGGTTATGTTGTTTTCACCCCTAATTTTTGAGTGGTATAGCTAACCAATTCCTTTTCATTCTTTTCATTTATTAACATCATCTTTAGGACAATAGATTTTCCCAGATCCCTCAGAATCTGATGTGCTATGTGTTCATTTTTATTTTCTAAATACTCTGCAATTTTCTCTTTCACTCAAGAGTTGCCCTACAATCTCTATGTTCTTGCTGTAAAAAGAACCATTGACTAGTCTAGCTCATAATCCAATTTTGGAGGGGAAAATCGAATCTTGATCGTCCTAAAACATGAAGGGTCCCCTGGTTTGTCCTCTGGGTCCCAAGCGTATCTGGGTAAGTGGAGAAAGCCTGGGAATAACAGGGACCAGTTTAGGACTCTGAGTCCTACTTTGACTCTCTCCTTGTAAATATTTATCAGCACCAGCTGAAAGCCCTAATTACCACTTGCAGCCCTGAGACTGAACTGGTGTTCACCTCCTTCCTGCCCTACTCAGTTAATGATCAGACCCAGCTGTCACTCAGGGTTACTGGGAAGTCTCAGAAGGGGCCAAAAACGGAGCCAGCAAGACACAAAGACCCATTATGAGGAAGAGCCTGAGGACTCTGCAGAATCTGGCAGGTGTCGGGCTCACTCTGGGTTCAGGCGGATGGCCCCGCACCGGGTCTAGGAGGGCCCTGCGAGCTGGAAGTGACGTTGGTTCCAGAACCTGCTTCTGGCTGACCTCAACAGCCCTGGACTCTAGGCCAGCCTTGGCCACTAACTGTGGGTCAATATAGGTCAGGCACTTGGCACATTAGATCTCGTTCTTGACACCTGCAGAGGAAGCTGGCCGGGAGGTGTCAAGAGTGACAAAGGACACGAAAGCACCTTGGAGAGTTGGAGGCATTGTGAGAATGAGACGCTAAATGTCCTGTCCAATAGGAGTTAAGGAAGCCATTCATCCATTTTTCTACCATTCGTCTATCCACTTACCATCCAACCATCTATCCACCATCAGTCTATCCATCCACCATCCATCCATCCATCCAGTTATTTACCATCCATCCACTAACCATCCATCCATCCATCCATCCAGTTATTTACCATCCATCCACTAACCATCCATCCATCCATCCATCCACCATTTATCCATCTACCATCCACCCATCTATTTAACATCCGTCACTCCTTTTCTCAAACACCATTTAGAGTGCTGTGTGACCTGTTTTGGGAATCTTTGCTGCCTCAACACTACCTCAGTAGAGCCCCTTGAACAGTCAACCCTGGGATAAATACTGCAGAGGTTTCCTGTGTAGAGTACAGGTAACTTTCAAAATGCAGAAACAATTGTTTCTGCTACACAAATGTGGATTCATTAGTGTTATTGGTGACGTGACAGATACACATATCAAGCGAGGCTGACAGATTCCACTGGTAAAGAAACAATGAGCCCTTTTTAGATTCAGAAATTGTATTACTTACACAGACAGCAAAAGCGAGATCGGAAAGGGTGCCAAGTCCCAGGTCCCTGCCCCTCCCTGCCCACCGCGTCCCCACGTCCACCTTCCTCTCTGGAGTTGGTCAACTTGCCGGCCACGCACTTGTCCACCTGGGCCCAGGACCCGAGCCCCCCTCTCTGCCTACCTGAAGTCCCACTCCCACGACAGCCTCCACCCCACCCCCAGACCCGCAGAGGGAGCGAAGGTGAGCTGACTGCCCATGCTTCAGGGGCACATAGAACCTGCCTGAGGGGTGGCTTTGGGAGGGGGCAGGGTCCTCTGTGCACTCTGTATGCCACTAGCCTGCCCAAACATCTGGGACTGCAGCCTTTGCCCCCAGAATGATGACCTGTGAGCCCAGGTGGCCACACAGGAGCGAGGTGGCGGTGGGGTCCTCATGGAGCACAACAGAGCACGTGGCCATGTCCGGCCCAAGGGCACACAAGCTCAGAACAACGGTGTGAACTGGGCATCACACAGGGAGGGGACCAGGAATGTGACAAGGTGGGCCCCTTGTGCTCGACAGTCAGCCACCCACAGGCATGATGTCTACAGACCCAGGGGCTGGCATAGGGATCTCTGGCCATTGGTG
Source organism: Prionailurus viverrinus (assembly GCF_022837055.1). Taxonomy (NCBI): domain Eukaryota; kingdom Metazoa; phylum Chordata; class Mammalia; order Carnivora; family Felidae; genus Prionailurus; species Prionailurus viverrinus. Next base: position 54,633 of record NW_025927655.1, on the reverse strand, counting down.
GAGCCCCGGGACCCACCTTCCAGGACACAGCTGTCCTCAGTGCTGACTCTGACCTGTTGTTGCCCAAGATTGCGACCTGGGAAGTGTTCCTGGTGCTGGCGACCAGCCTGGACCCACACCCCAGACCTACCCCTCTGGGGCCTACCAGGAACCGTCCAGGCCTCAGGGACACAGGGACCTTCCTGTTTGGACTGGAGTGGGGGAGTCAGTGGCACTGGAAGAGGGCCTCAGGCTGTCCTGGAAGATGATGTCCTCGGGACCTTGAGAATAAGCCACGGGGCATTCGGGGAACCGCATGGCTGGGGTCCCAGAGGTCCTGACTTGCAGGCCCCCGGCCCCCGTATAAGGGCCCGAGCCCACGGCCTGGCCTTCCTCAGTCCCGGGAGCTCAGCACCACCCGAGCCGCAGCCATGAAGTGCCTCCTGCTCGCCCTGGGCCTGGCCCTCGTGTGTGGCCTCCAGGCCGCCACCGTCCCCCCGACCATGGAGGACCTGGATATAAGACAGGTGTGGGCATGTGGGGTGGGTGCTGGGGGGCCTACAGAGGGCAGGAAGGCCTGACTGCAGAAATCTAAGGGAAGACCAGACGGGGCATAGAGCTAGGCCAGGCCTTTGTCCCCCAAACGCTGGCTCCGACCACCTGCCTGTTTCCCTCTCACTCCCGGGCGGAGTCACCCATGACTCTGCCACACTCCGGAAAGGAGCTCACCCAGGACAGCGCTGGGGGGAGAGGGCAGCTATTGCAAATATGCAAGAACCCCTTGGGGTGTTGGCACACGGTAGGAGGTCCTCAGATGTGCCCTGAGTCCTGACGCACCACAATCGCGATCCCACTCGAGAAACCCCAGAGTGTAGGGGACAAACCAGCAGGCGGGTCGGAAGGAGAGCCCGCTGTGGGGCCGGGGCCGCCTCCCCGCCCCCGATGGCAGCTCAGGCCCCCTCCCCAGGTGGCTGGGACGTGGCACTCCATGGCCATGGCGGCCAGCGACATCTCCCTCCTGGACTCGGAGACCGCCCCTCTGAGAGTGTACGTCCAGGAGCTGAGACCCACGCCCCGGGACAACCTGGAGATCATTCTGCGCAAATGGTGGGTGACCGAGGCCCCCGGGCTGGGGGCCGGCGAGGGCCTGGGCCCAGGGCGGGCGGGCGGGCGGGTGGGCGGGCAGGGTCCTGACGGGAGCTGGCTCCGTGGGGGTGGTTCCCGGTGGCCTCGGAGGCCCAGCCTATGGCTCCGGGCCGACGGGCCGATCACACAGGGAGGCCGCAGGTCAGTGCGCAGAGAGGCCCGTGTGGAGGCCGCCGGTCAGCTGGGGCTGGGGCCCTGGGGGCCTGGGCGGTTCCTGCCACGAGCCCTGTCTGCCCTGGAGAGAGGGCCGGGGACCCAAGGAATTCTCACTGTGATCGGTGATGAGATCCTTAGAGGCGCTGTGACCAATCCCCCCGCGGACGGGGTCAGTTCTGAGCTAGCCCCCGCCCCCCACCCCCAGCAGCTTTCTGGGCTGGCTTCGTCTACCCCATTGTCACCTTGTCCGAGTCACCTGTTCAAGGCCACAGGGCCACTCACATTTGGGCCAACACCTCATGGCCTTGCTCACAGCCGACCCAGGGCTGGGTGTCCTCAGGGTCTGTGGACGCTTCCTGGAGCCCAGCTCCTGTCCCTCCACTGGGGTTCGGGGGTGACCCCCACCGCTCTGGCTTTTCAGGGAAAACCACGCATGCATCGAGGGGAACATCATGGCCCAGAGGACCGAGGACCCAGCCGTGTTCACGGTCGACTGTAAGTGCCCCCACCCCGTGCCCGTGGACAGAGTGCTCCCTCCCGCTCTGAGCCCCCCACCCCCGACCCCCGCCACGTCCTGACGGCAGGGAAGAGTCAGACGGGTGTGTGGCCTGCCCTGAACGCCAGGCCCGGCTTCTCCTAGCCTACATCGCAAAGGGCACTCCCGGGGAGGGGGGTGGATGAGGCCTGGGGACCAGCCCCCCGCCTCTGGGGCTCAGTCTCCTCCAGGCCCCTTGGCTCCCTGCTCAGGTAGGAAGACGGCGGAGAGGCATCTGGTTCCCTGCGAACCCGGGCAGGTTCGGTCCTCGCAGGGAACGCCCGAGGGCAGGCCTGCGGCAACTCCCCTGCTCAGGGACCAGCGGCCTGGGGCTCCTTAAAAATACCCAAATAAACCAGACCGGTGGGCAAACACCCTGTGGATTTGCCGGTCAATCCTGGAACCTGCTTCTGGAACGTTCTGGGCCTCAACTCCAGCCTTTCCGCCCGGGCCCTGTCTCCTGGGCCTAGAGGCCTCATCCGGGGCGGGCCCCGGGCCCACCCCCTAGCTTCCAGCCCTCCTCTGCCACCAAGGACGGCCACCGAGCACCCACCCCAGCACCTCCCATTCTTAAGCTATGAGCAGGCTTTCCAGCAGGACCTCGGGTCATCCTGGGAAGGTGACGGGAGCCTCCGAAGAGCTGGGCGGTGCCCGGCAGGGACACTGCTGGCCCACCCGCCGCTGTCCTGCTCCGAGCCCTGCCAGGCCCACGGCCCCACAGACTTGGGGTCCCCACACGCTCCCGTTGGCTCCCCACCTTTGAAAAACAGACACCACGGCCCTACCCACCGCGATAATTCTCCATTTCTTTCTGCCCATTGATGTCCGCGTAGAGCCGCGACTCCAGTGGACTCCGGCTCCGGTTCTGGATTATTTTGTCATCGCTCCCAGGACCTGGGCACCTGTCACAGGAATTGTAGGGGGGGGTCACCTGGGTCTTAGCGCCTGAGCGTCTGCACGAATATCCGAAAGGTTGAAGCGCACCGCCAGAGGTGGGGACGAGCCTTGGGCCAAGCAGGGCAGAAAATCCCAGAAGGCTTTGCTGCCGTAAGGATTTTGAAAGCCATGCCCACAGTCTCGGCCCAAGTGCAGGGCGTGCCGGTCCGGCGCAGCCAGGGCCGCTCGGAGGGCCCCCCGCGGGGTCCCTGCCAGGTGCGGGCCGTGGAAATGCACGGCAGGTGAAGGGGAGGCCCGAGGTGGCGAGGGGGGTCGTGGGCCGGATCTCAGGTCTCTGTTCCGGCCTCTTCTCCAGACCAGGGGGAAAGAAAGATCTCGGTGCTGGACACTGACTACACCCACTACATGTTTTTCTGCGTGGAGGCCCCAGCGCCCGGCACGGAGAACGGCATGATGTGCCAGTACCTGGGTGCGTAGCCGCCACGGGGCCACCCTCCAAGGCGTGGCTCGTGAGCACTCCGGGGGCCCCGGTGGGAGGAAGGGAGCAGGGCTGCCTCCTGGCCTCCATGGCTCACGTTAGCAAAGGTCCTGGGGTGTGATCCGATGTGGAGTCGTCCACACGGGGAACCCTACCATTGTTCTCAGGTGCTCTCTCCCGGGGCTCCCGAGGGGACCGTGGGCGCTGGGCCAGCAGGACGCTCCCTGGCCAGTTGACTCACGGTGTCCTGATGCGGCAGGACAGCCGACGGCCCGGGGGCTGTGGGCCCTCTTGTCCTGTGTCCATGCAGACCCCCCCGGGTGCTGTCCTGGGACTGGGCCGGGAGAGGGGCAGGGACGCTGGAGGGCAGGGGGGCTGAGCCCCGGAGGCTACCCCGGGAGCTGACCTCAGGACGCCAGTGTGTCCTTCCTGTACTTGCTCTCTGGACGGGGGGGGGGGGGGGGGGGGACCTCGGGCTCCCCAGTGTCATCAAAGCCCCGCGGCCCAGGGACTGACCCACTGCCTCCCCCCCCCACGCCCCCTCAGCCAGGACCCTGAAGGCTGACAACGAGGTCATGGAGAAATTCGACAGAGCCCTCCAGACTCTGCCCGTGCACATCCGGATCATCCTGGACCTGACCCAGGGGAAGGGTTAGCTCTGCCCTCAGTCGCCCCCTCCTGGGCTTGCTGTCCCAGCTCTGGGACCCATCAGTGGTTCTGTAGAAATCAGGACAGCGTCATCCTTCATCATTGGTCCCCATTCCCGGGTTGGGGAGGGGGTGCAGAGCCCCTGAGGCGGGGTCCCCCTCCCACCCCTCTGGGCCCAGGGCTGCCCCGGCGACCTGTGACCTCTCCCCCCCTCCCCGCTCTCTCTCCTCCCGCAGAGCAGTGCCGCGTCTAGGTAGGTGAGCTCCTGCCCGACCCGCCTCCTGGGGTAACGTAGCAGCCCTGCCCCCACGTCCTGGGCACGTGCACAGGTGGGGGGCGTCCTGGGGGACCCCCAGCTCCACTCCGTCGGGCCCTGGACCCTCTGTGGGAATGGCTGGAACCCGGCGTCTCTCCTGCTGACCGCGGGGGCCGGGCTGGCTGTGTGTCCACTCTCTCGAATGGCCTTTGTGGGATGTCGTTCCTGTGTCCCGGTCGAGCCCCCACGCGGACGTCCCCATGGGCTCTTCTGGGCAAGGGCGTGGGGTGGCCAGCACTCAGCCTGAGGTGGAGAGGCCGTCCCTCACCCCCAGGCTGGGAGGGGCCGGCGAGGGTCCGACAGGCTCCCCAGGAATCACAGGGGTGCCCTGGTCCGTTTCAGGGCCTAGAGAGGATGACACCCCTTCCAGCCCCGTCGGGGGGACTCAGGAGGGACCGGGCCTGCCGGACCTGTTCGTCCAGCCCCTAGGCTCCTGGGGGGGGGGGGCCCAGCCTGGGGTCTCCTGCTCTGAGCCCCTCCCCCTCCAGCAATAAAGAAATAAAGCAGGGAACAGTCTGCCTGGGTCTTTCCTGGCCTTGTGCGTGTGGGGATGGGGGGGGGGGTCCCCGCGGGGTGTTAGACACGATGTCCCGTTACCACGTGTGGCGTCTCTGGTCCCACGACCGTGGAAGCTGTACGTGCTGAGGGGGCCGTGCAGCTGGGGCTCCAACTGCTCCGTTGCCTTTCCTGACACAGAAATGTCTCAGGGGTCTCCTTGGTGCCTCTTGCCCTCCTGCCAGCCTGAAGGTCGGGGTTGGGGGGGCGGCTGGAGCTCCAGGGCCGAGAGGGCACACGGCCTGCGGTGTGGACGACAGGCCCACAGACACCAGCATCAAAGAGCAGAGCCCCCCCCCGCCCCCCTGTTAGGGCTCTGGGGTCCCCCAGGGAGCCACTGCAGAGGGGACCTGCCCCCCCTCCCCCGCCCCGGACAGAAACGGGAACAGGAAATGGGCCGGCCTGCGGTCACCCTGAGCCCCTGCCTGGGGGCTGAACGTAGGCCTTCCTTCCACCGTCACCAAGGCCCTGGAAGGCAGCCACTCCCGTCCACACCGAGAGAGGGTGTCCCAGCAGCAACTAGCCTCCAGGTCCACACAGCCAGGTCAGAGGGGGACCTGGACGTTGACCCAGGCCGTGTGGCTCCAGCCCAGCTCTGAACCCGACACAAAGCCCCATCTGAGGGCAACACCGGGTTCGGGCCCGGAGACACCACTGATGGGATCCGGCCCACCCGGGGCGGGTGGAAAGGAGGTGAGCTCGCTTCTGGGGGCGCCGGGCACGGAACCCGTGTGCCACGCACGTCCGCGGTCACCAGGGCCACGTGCTGGCGAGGCGCGGGTGCTGGAGTCAAGAGGGCAGCGCACGCCAGCCCGCCCGGCCCCTGCCGTCCATTCCGCGTCTGGTCTCGTCCGTAAGTGGAGACGGCCGAAGGAACAAATGCAGGGAGTGGGAGGTAGGACACGGGGGAGGACAGCTCCTGCACCCTGAGCTCGGCTGCACACCCCGCATGGTGGTGTGGCCCTGCTGCAGTGACCACAACTCTGACACCCCTCGGGCCTCAGGCCCCAACCTCAGGGCCGGCTGCCCCTCCCGCCGGGCCCCTCCGGCCACCGCCACAGTTACCTGGAAGCCAGCAAAGTAAGCACCACGATCACGAGCCCTGAAAATAACATAAACTCCAAAAAGAGAGCCCTGGAAGGCAGGCGAGCAGGGCGGTCTGGTTTGGGACCCGGGGATCCGAGGACAGCGCAGTGGCAGCTAGTTCTGGGTCCCCCCCAGGACAGAAGGCAGCCCAGGGTGGCCCACTGCCCACCTGGATCAAACCGGGGTCCCCCCCATGACACCAGGCTAGCCCAGTGCCTGTGGCCAGAAGGACCAACGGGGGCCCCTCCAACCGCGAGCCGCCCGGATGGACTCCCCTTCCTCGGGACACCGGGCCTGAGACGACCCTCCCCTGGGGAGCCGGGCCGTGGCCTTGAGCTGGAGAATCGCTCCTGCCCCTCAAGCAGCGCCGGCAGGGCCACGGGAGCCCCACGCCAGCCACGCCGGCAAAGGCACGCTGTGAACGTCAGACTGGCGGGACCGCGTGCTGCCCCCAAACCGGAAGCCACCGCCGCTGCTGCTGCCTGGGACACTTTCAACAGGACCCGGGGTCTCCGACAGAAGAGGCAGAGTGACCAGGGAGCAGCCGGAGGTCACCAGGCACACGGGACACCAGGAGCATCACAGCCCGAGGGAGAAGACGACGAGAGGGCGCCCCATGGACATTCGCGGACGGTGGACATTCCCGCTACTGCAGCACCAACCACACCTCCTTGGGCAAAGGAAACTGCTCTGATGACAGGTCCCTGAGCACGAGGCCACCCGCTCACCAGACACACGGCAGTCCCAATGGACGCGCCCACACAGCGCGGCTGCAGCACGCCCCCAGCGAAGGCTGACAGGCCTGAAAGGGGGACGGACAGACAGACACCCCAGGCTCTGAGCCGGGGGCTTGCACCTGCCCCAAGTGGCCGAGGGATGCGGGAGGCCGGGGGCGGTAAGTGCAGGAAATGGAGCCACGCGGTCAGCCACCAGCGGGTACAAACCCGCTTACACAGAGCGCGGCCCCAACGGCCTCAGAGCCGGACGGCTCTCACCCCCGACGTCCAGACCCTGGGACGCCCCTCTGCAGACGCCAGGCGACCCCCCCGTGGGCCCCGCGGGCTCTGACGGCCCGGCTACCGAGCGCAGGGGAGGGGTGGGGCCAGGAAGTCTCCAGAGCAGCTCACAGAACTCAGAGAAACACGAAGAAAGGGCCACCAGAACAGAGCGCGCTCACGTGGCCTGACCCTGGGACCGGGGGCCCCTGGGGGGCTCGGTCGGTTCGGCGTCCCACTCTTGGTTTCTGCTCAGGTCGTGATCTCATGGCTCATGAGCTGCACGGTGTGGAGCCTTCTTGGGGTTCTCCGTCCCCCCCTCTCTCTGCCCCTCCCCTGCTCGCGTGCGCGTGCACGCGCTGTCTCTGTCTCATCAATAATAAATAAATAAATGAAATCTGTGATGGAGACAGACGAATTCCAGGTAAAGAAACACAAAGCGAACGACGGCAGCATTTGTAGGAGGGAGAGATCGTGCTGGGGACTGGGCGCTCGTGTGCGTTGTTAGGTCAAGGGACGTCCCTTCCATTCCTGTTTTGCTGAAAGGTTTTACTTCATTGTCCTGGGCTGTCCTGTGCTAGTCTGTCTTGTCCTGTCCTGGGCTGTCCTGCCCTGCCCTGTCTTGTCCTGTGCCGGGCTGTGTTTTTGAGCCAGGGTTGCTGGTAAACTATAAGCGGTGTGATTTCTGCGTAAGCTAAGCTGACCAAGTCGTCTTTCCTCGTTAGCCTGTTGAGGTTACAAATGGCACCGGTGTGCAGTTTGCGGTGTCAGAAGGTCCTCACGGTTCCGATTTCGTTCCGATGCTCTGTCCGCCGCTGGGTGCCACATTCTGCCCTTTAGCCGAGGGCGTTTCGCACTTACTTCCAGGGGAGGCTGCCGCTCCCTGTCTTGCTGTGACACAGAGGTTGAACGGGTCCGTGGGACGGGCTGGGAGTAAGTACCCTGCCTCCCGTTCTGGGTTTGGACCCTGTACTCGAACATGTCAGAGGAGAGCAGGGCGGTGAGGCGGTCGGAGCTGGTGATGTCGCAGCAAACACTTAGATCACTGCTACGATGGGCTTAATAACTGTGGAGGGTCCCCACTCTCTTCGGGCGCATTTCCTGGTGGGCGCTCCCCGGCCTCCCAGCCTCCCGGCCTCGGTCTCTGCCTCCTCCACACCTGGGGCCCTTTCACCCGGCTGTTCTGTGTGGTGTCTCTCCTCGTCCTTGACTGAGCTCAGCAAGGATCTTGGGGGTCCACGTCGCTGAGTCTGGGAGGGGCCTGACCCCCGGCCTCTGTGTAGGGCACTCAGAACACCTTCACCCATTTCTTCTCCCGGGGGGTCGCTGTCTGTCCTGTCCCCACGCCGGGGCCTCAGAGGCATTCGATCGCTCCGTCCACCAGTGGCTCTGTCTGTGCTGTGGGTCCTGGGCGTGCCTGTGCCGGCACCTGCTCCCAGGCGGCAGCCGCCCTCCCACCGCCCAAAGCGGGTCTGGCGCTCTGCTCTCTGCTCGAAGACCGTGTCCGCAAACCGTTATACAGAAACCATCTATGGAAGCCGGCGAGGCCACGGTGCCTCCTTGGGCGCTGACTGTGTGCGCTCCTGGGGCCGCTGGCAGCTCGCCCCGTGCCCCGAGGGCTCATTCAGAACCAGGCTGCACGAGCACCGGGCACTGAGCTTTGGTGCAAACCACAGAATGTTCCAGATGGAGGCAGCAGGCTAGGCCGCGTGGCCTTTCTGCGGAAGAGCAGGGGCTCAGGCGGCCTCCGAGGAAACAAGAGTGACACCCCCTCCCGAGATGGATGCTTCCAAAAGGATGGGGAGCACGCTGGGCGGGGGGTGGGGGCGGGGGAGGCTGTGCGTGGCAATTAGACTTTTTTTGTTAATTGCAGCAAAATACACGTAGCGTGAATCACAACAGTTAGCACTTTCGAGGGCACCGTTCGGGGGCGTCAGGCGCATTCACGCGGTCGTGCAGCCGTCCCCTCTGTCCGTCCCCAGAACGTGTCTATTTGCCCAGACTGGACTCTGTCCCGTTACACACTGACCTCCCCCCAGACTGTGCAGCCCCCCGGCCCCCTCCCGCTTTCTGTGTCTGTGGGGTTTTTTCCTCCTTTCTCTCTCCCTAAGACGAACCGTTCTGAAGTGCACAACTCGGTAATGCTGGGTGCAGTCACACTGCCGTAAAAACACATCTCCAGGACTTTTTCATCTTGCCAAATACAAACTCTGCACCCATAGAACAATACCTCTGCTCCCCCAGCCCCTGGGCCCCCCCTCCTTCCATCTCCACGGACCTGACTCCTCTGGGTCCCTCACGTAAGTGGAATCCTACGGGATTCGATCTGTCCCGTCTGGCATATCTCACTCGGCATAATGTCCTCAAGCTCCGTCCACGTGGTCTCAGCTGTCAGGATTTCCTTCCTTTCGAAGGCGGAATAATTTTCCACGGTGTGGACGGACCGCGTGGTTTATGCCTCCATCCACGTGTCGATGGACACGTGGGCCGTTTCCCCGCTTCGGCCGCTGCGAAGACGCTGCCGTGAACAGGGAGGCACAAATATCTCTCCGAGATCTGCTCTCAGGGGCTCCGGGGGCTCAGTCGGTGGCGCGTCTGACTCTTGGTTTCGGCTCAGGCCGTGGTCCCGCGGTTCGTGGGATCGAGCCCAGCGTCAGGCTCCGCGCCGAGCGGCGTGGGGTCTGCTTGGGATTCTGTCTCCCTCTCGCTCTTTCAAAGGAAGCAAGGAAACTGAAAAGAAGAATGTGCCTTCAGATCTTTTGGGGTCTGTGGCGGAGCTGTGGGATCACACGGTAATTGTGAAATCTGCTTACTCTCTTGAGGAACTGCCATCCGGTCTTCTATGGTGACAGTAATTTGGCCACACTGTTGGTGACACATTTGAGACTATTTTGGCGACTTGTGTTTTACCTGCTGTGCTACTGACGTGAGTAACGTTAGTAAGTGTGGGCACCTCAAGTCCCCGGGGCTCTGGAGGCTCAGGGAGGCGGCGTCCGGGACGCAGCAGTGGTGCCGGTGTCGGGGGTGGGGGTTGGGTTGCCTAGGATTTGTGCAGGGAGGGAGCCCCCACCGGGAGAGGTGTTCTTTCCAGATGGAAGTTAACCCACGAGGGTGCATGCTTGGGGACACCTGGTGCCGGCCACCACACTCGTGCCCGGCAAAACTCAGACTGGCCCGCGTGGTGCCACGCCACCCGCTGGTCCCACTGAGGCCCAGCTGCAGGGACGGGTCCCGGGGAAACAGGGCGGGGCATCAACGCACGTCCTCAGCTGCGTGAAAGCCCACTGCCCCTCCCTGGCCCCGAGAGTTTATCCTAAGAAAAGTAATGTCCTGCTTCTGCCGTCACAGGCCTGCCCTCCGGCCACTTCTGAAGACCTCGGGGTCCCGACAGGAGGGCAAGGGGCTGGGGCCAGTCCCCTCCCACGTCCCACTTACTGGGGCAGCGATCTGGGAAAGTTGGATGCCGGGGCCTGGGTCTCCCCTCACACTGGACAACGCCAACCGCCTGAGGCCAGCGATCACTTTTTTTTCCTTTTGTGTGTGTGTGTGTGTGTGTGTTTTAAGTTTATTTATTTTTGAGAGACAGAGCGTGAGCGGGGGAGGGGCAGAGAGAGAGGGAGACATAGAATCCGAAGCGGGCTCTAGGCTCTGAGCAAGCGGTCAGCACAGAGCCTGATGTGGGGCTCGAACCCGTGGACCGTGAGATCATGACCCGAGCGGAAGTCGGACGCTCAACCGACCGAGCCCCCCAGGCGCCCCTCTTTGTGTTTTTTTAAATAGCATTCTGAGGAGTATTCTGGAAATTATGACCAGGTGCATCCCAAACAGCACGCTTTGCAGCACCATGTTGGCAGGGACGCGGCAGAATCTCCGAGAACGCGAGAGGGATGTCACCCGCGGAGGGCGGGGCCAGCGCGTCCCAAACTCACCAGAAAACGGGACATCTGCTTTCTGCAGGCTGACACCCCCACGACCCTGTCCTGGAAGCCAAGTACGGCCTCGCATCTCGCAGCCGGGTCACCGCGGACACGGTCGAAGCTGCTGGAGCTAGTAGCCGGGGCCACCGTCGCAAAGGACCCCCTGCTGGTGGGGACTGCTAGCCACAGAGGACCACTCTCCCAGTTCCCAGGCCCGAAGTCCAGTCAAGGGGTGGGCAGGGCTGTGCTCCCTCCGAAGGCTGCAGGGGAGGCTCCTGGCCTCTTCCAGCTTCTGGAGCTGCTGGGTGTCCCAGCATCCCTTGTCTTGTAGACACATCCCTCCCAAGTTCTGGCTTCGTGGCCACAGGCCTTCTCCCTGGGTCCCCTCTCTGCCTCTGTTTTCTCTTAAAAGGACATGAGACAGTAGCCCCCACTCCCACGTGGAACTCATCCGCAGAAATCACATCTGTAGAGTCCCTGTTTCCAAATAAGGTCACATTTGGACGTGAGTTTTGGGGGACACCATTCAACCCAGTGCATTCCCTGCTGCTCCCCGGAAAACAGGAAAACGCTGAACCCCGGAGGCTGTCACGGGGACTGCGGGGACGGCGTGGGGAGGGCCCGGAAGGGTCACGGTGCCTGGCGCACGCCCCACAGAGGTGCTGCTGGACACCCACCTCATCCGGACCGTTCCAGATCCTCCACCGACAGGCAGCAAGAATGTCCACCCCACCCCGCCTGGCTTCAAGGCCACTCCTCAGAGTTTCAACAGATACCCCCACGTCCGGGGTCAGAGCCTCCCCCGGGAGCGGCAGCCACACTGAACCCGGCCACCTGCCAGGGAGGATCGTGGACACCGAGAGGCAGGTCTGCACGAGCTGCCACAAGAGGGCCACACCGCCCTGACGGCCTGAGCCACCGCCTTTCCCGCCCTTAGAACCGGAGCCCCGTGGCCCGGGACCTGCCATCTCTCTGCGGGGTGGGCTCTTTCCTGGCACAGTGACATGCAGTGACATGTGGCCTTTCCAGGAAAGAGAGCAGAGCCCTGGGCCTCCACCCGAGGTGCTGCTGCTGCCTGTGGGTCACCCGGATGGCCCCCACCTGTGGGGGAGGCGCCCTCCAGATGCCCCATCGGGAGAGGGCACAGGGCAGGTGGCTGTCTCCCTCCGCGCTCCTCCTCCATCCCGATGCCCGCCTCCCGGGGACGGGCAGGTTGACCGTCTGAACGTCAGGCGGTGGCCTTTCACCCCCTTGGCTCAGCGCACGGGGCTCACGCGTCCCCCTGTGGGTGCTGGTTTGCAACCTGATCAGCGGGACACGTTCTTCTGTAACCGCTCGACTCCCCTCCGCGCCCGCACACCTGGAGCTCCCGGGCACGAGGGGCCACAGGAAGTGCTTCGGGCGATTTCAGAGCTGCGGCCTGGCAGACCCGTGGGCTTCCTGATGGCACGTACCCATGGATGCCCCTCGTGCTGCCCCCACGGGCGCCCCACCCTGAGAAGGACCTAGCCCGCGGGCTGGGTGACCTTGCCGATCACCGTGGTCCCCGACCACTCCTGTGACTCGGCAGAACGCCCACTGCTGGCCAGGCCCGTCCTCGGACCCCACCTGAACCCGCGGCACCTTCCCCTTCCTGCAAGCGGTGGGGCGACTGGGAGGAGAACCCATCCTCCCAAGGTCGTGGCCGTGGGTCGTGGAGTCGCTGATGCCCCAGGAGAGAGAATGAATCTGAAGGAGAAAGACCTGGGAGGCCTTGACCCGCCGGGCACGTGGGGGCACCGGGAGGTGGTGGGCGCCTGCAGGAGGAGACGGGGTGAAGGGGTGATGTCTGTTCCTCGTGTGGGACAGACAGCCACCCGCAGTCACAATGTCCCGGACCCTGGGGCTGGCGTGGGGCCCTCCGGCCATTGGCTGGGCTCCGGGGCACACCCTCCAGGACACAACTGTCCCCAGTGCTGACTCTGACCTGTTGTTCTCAAAGATCGTGACCCAGGAAGTGTTCCCGATACTGGCGACCAGCCTGGACCCACACCCCGGACCCTGCCCCCTCGGGGGCCTACCAGGAACCGTCCAGGGACACAGGGACCGTCCCGTTCTCGCTCGCTCCGTGAGAAGAAGACCTCCCATTGTGCGGGTGGAGGAAGCCCCCTGAGGGCCTGGGGATGAGCCACGGGGGATTCGGGGAACCACATGGCTCACAGGCCCCCGGCCCCCGTATAAGGGCCCGAGCCCGCGGCCTGGCCTTCCTCAGTCCCGGGAGCTCAGCGCCACCCGAGCCACAGCCATGAAGTGCCTCCCGCTCGCCCTGGGCCTGGCCCTCGTGTGTGGCCTCCAGGCCGCCACCATCCCCCTGACCATGGACGGCCTAGACCTGCAGAAGGTCTGAGGACGGCTGGGGGAGGGGGCGGTGAGCTGCAGGGTGGGCGGGGGGCGGAGCCTTGGCCATCTGAAGGGCACGGATGGAAGCCAGGACGCTGGGACACCCCCCTACCTGCTCCCCTCCCCCAGGGCGGCTTTCCCTCGCTTGCCCAAGGTCCAGATGGTTCCACAGAACTTGCACAACCTGTCCTTTAAGGCCACCTGGGAACCTAAGATGTCATTTCAAGTGTGGGGGCTCCCAGAGGGGCGTCTGGTCGGTGGCGGAGGGGTCGCCCAGAGCTCACTGGCTGCCACCGCACTTAGACCGGGCCCCGGGCCGGGGTGGGAGGGAGAGCCCGCTGTGGGGCCGGGGCCGCCTCCCCGCCCCCGATGGCAGCTCAGGCCCCCTCCCCAGGTGGCTGGGACGTGGCACTCCATGGCCATGGCGGCCAGCGACATCTCCCTCCTGGACTCGGAGACCGCCCCTCTGAGAGTGTACGTCCAGGAGCTGAGACCCACGCCCCGGGACAACCTGGAGATCATTCTGCGCAAATGGTGGGTGACCGAGGCCCCCGGGCTGGGGGCCAGCGAGGGCCTGGGCCCAGGGCGGGCGGGCGGGCGGGCGGGCAGGGTCCTGACGGGAGCTGGCTCCGTGGGGGTGGTTCCCGGTGGCCTCGGAGGCCCCACCCAGGGCTCCGGGCCGACGGGCCGACCACACAGGGAGGCCGCAGGGCAGTGCGCAGAGAGGCCCGCGTGGAGGCCGGCCGGTCAGCTGGGGGCTGGGGCCCTGGGGGCCTGGGCGGTTCCTGCCACGAGCCCTGTCCGCCCTGGAGAGGTTGTGGGGGTACGGGAGAGAGCGGGGTCAGTGTGGGGGGCAGAGAGGAGGACACAAACCCCACAATTGTCTGCTGACTGCTGGGGCGAGGGCGCTCCCACCCCCGCTCCCTCTGGCTCCCTCCGCCCTCTCATGGGGTGGCCCTGTCCCACCGGGTCACCTGCCGAGTGCCGCCCAGGCCTCCCAGAGCCGGGCTTCTGCTCCCCACCCGCAGCTCAGCTCTGTCACGGGAAGGTCTGTGCAGGCGGCCCGCAGACACGGCCTTCTTTCAGGGAGCACGGCAGGTGTGTGCAGAAGAAGGTCTGGGCAGAAAAAACCGAGCTCCCTGCTGAGTTCAAGATCAGCTGTAAGTGCCGGGCCCCCGGGCCACCCCGGACACCCCCGCTGGCGGCTCCCGGGCAGCATGGCGGGGTCCGTGCTCCGGCCCCAGGGTGCTGACAAGAGCGACACGGTCCTCAGTGCCAGCTCTCACTGCCCTTCCCGCCTTCAGGGCCGTGGGCAGGTCCCTGCTGGGCCTCTCTGACCCCCACGGCCATGAGACCCAGCTCGCTGTCTGTGGGCCGGGCCTGGGGGGCACCCGCACCCGGCCGTCCTCTGCACCGCCTCCCAGGCCGCCTGCGCCAGGACATCTCCTGCTTCCCACGGGTCAGGGTGCCCCATGACGCCCGGCCTGCCCCCTGGTTCCTGCACTCCCAGACCCCCGTTGGGTCATTCCCTCCCGTGCTCGCTCCCGCATTCCTCACCAGGTCCAGAATGAGAAGGCCCCGTGGGAGGGGCCGCTTCCTCCACGGCCGTCCCCACCGGGCAGCCTGGGCTGCGTCCCACTTTGCCCCCCCTAGGCCAGCCCTCCAGCCTGGCTTCGTGCGACGGCTGCCGACCGGCCCCGGGGGCTCCAGCTCAGAGCCGCGTGGGTGGGGGTGTGGCACCGAGCTGTGCAGCTGGCAGTCCCCACGGCCCCCGAGGGCCACCGTCACCTCCGGCCCATACTCACCCCCACCCCCCGTTTCCATGCATCCCACGGCTCCGCCCCTCTTCTCCGAGGTGCCCCATTCATTCAAGATCAGTGTGGAACCCCACTTCTTAACCTCTCTGGGTCCCAGAACACGGGGGTGGGGGGTCCGGGGTTGAGTGCTGAGTGAGCCCATCTAGCAGGAGGCACAGCGTTTCTGGCGGGGGGTCCGCAGTTAACAGCCAGGGCCTCGCAGCCCCCTGTGCCCTGTAGGGGGTGCGGGAGAAGCTCCCCACCCCGGCCTTGCCATGGGGCCGCCCTGAGGAGACCCATGCTCTCCCTCCTGCTAGGAGGGAAGACCCGGGACTCTCTCTCCCCAGATCTGGATGAGAACGAGCTCCTCGTGCTGGACACCGACTACGAGAACTACCTGTTCTTGTGCCTGGAGAACACCGACGCCCCCGGGCAGAACCTCGCGTGCCAGTGCCTGAGTACGTCACTGAGCAGGCCCGGGGTCGCCCTGCGTGGGGCGGGGGCGGCTGAGGACCCCCGGTGGGGGCCGAGTCCCCTGACATTGCCTCGGGAACCGGGGATCCAGGATCCAGGCCGAGGGGCTGGGCTTCGTGTTCCTGCCTCGGCCCGAGGATGACTGCTAAGTGGAAGCTTTGCTTGGGGGTGATGCTCCACAAAAGCACGTTCTGAACGGAACGCAAGCCGCTAAGATCTGGTAGCAGGGGGCTGAGACGCGGCCGCTTTGCCCGAATGAAGCGCTTGGTGTGCGGTTAGAGACGCGTTCTTGGCCGGCACATCGGCCCTGCGGGCGAGCCCCAGCCGCCCGGGGACGTGGGTCCCGGCCTCGTGTCCCCGCAGGGCCCCAGGCGCCATCTTGGGAGGGCGGGGCGGGGACCCTGGAGGGCAGGGGGGCTGAGCCCCGGAGGCCAACCCGGGGGCTGACCTCAGGACGCCAGTGTGTCCTTCCTGCTCTGGCTCCCTGGACGGGGCTCCCCGAGGCCGTCAAAGCCCCGCGGCCCAGGGACTGACCCACCGCCCCCCACAGCCAGGACCCTGAAGGCCGACAACGAGGTCATGGAGAAATTCGACAGAGCCCTCCAGACTCTGCCCGTGCACGTCCGCCTCTTCTTTGACCCGACCCAGGTGGCAGGTGACCGCCTCCACACCCCGCGTCCCTGCTCTCACCCTGCGTGCGGCTCACCCGTCGGACAGCCATGAGCCCGGGGCGCGTCCGTCTCCCACGGTGGCCCCCATTCCCCGGGGCCCCGGGGGAAGGGGTGCAGAGCCCCTGGGGCGGGGTCCCCCTCCCACTCCTCTGGGCCCAGGGCTGCCCTGGCGACCTGTGACCTCTCCCCCCCTCCCCGCTCTCTCTCTTCCCGCAGAGCAGTGCCGCGTCTAGGTAGGTGAGCTCTTGCCCGACCCGCCTCCTGGGGTAACGTAGCAGCCCTGCCCCCACGTCCTGGGCATGTGCACGGGTTGGGGGCGTCCCGGGGGACCCCCAGCTCCACTCCGTCGGGCCCTGGACCCTCTGCGGGAATGGCCGGAACCCGGCGTCTCTCCTGCTGACCGCGGGGGCCGGGCTGGCTGTGTGTCCACTCTCTCGAATGGCCTTTGTGGGATGTCGTTCCTGTGTCCCGGTCGAGCCCCCACGCGGACGTCCCCATGGGCTCTTCTGGGCAAGGGCGTGGGGTGGCCAGCACTCAGCCTGAGGTGGAGAGGCCGTCCCTCACCCCCAGGCTGGGAGGGGCCGGCGAGGGTCCGACAGGCTCCCCAGGAATCACAGGGGAGCCCTGGTCCGTTTCAGGGCCCAGAGAGGATGACACCCCTTCCAGCCCCGTCGGGGGACTCAGGAGGGACCGGGCCTGCCGGACCTGTTCGTCCAGCCCCTAGGCTCCTGGCGGGGAGCCAACCTGGGGTCTCCTGCTCTGAGCCCCTCCCCTCCAGCAATAAAGAAATAAAGCAGGGAACAGTCTGCCTGGGTCTTTCCTGGCCCTGTGTGTCTGGGGATGAGTGGGGATGGCGGGGGGTGCGGCGCAGGCCGGGGCGGGGTTCGGGCTTCTGCACCTGAACAGCCCATCACGTTTGGGGACCAGCACACATGATGGGGGGCTCTTTTCAACCTGAAGAAGGAGACAAGAGGGCACAGGGGCAGCCTGCCAGTTCATACAGTGGGGCATCACCCAAACTCCACAAACGACAAGAAATGAAAACTTGGTCACGTCACCTAGTAAATATTGACAGAAAACCGTCAGTAAGTTACTTTCCGATCCAATTTCACGCTCTCTGCAAAATGCGGCCCGTGACCCTCCAGGTCGTCTTCCAGGAACTTGAGCACGATCGCTACCACCGGGAAGTCCTGGGGCTTCAAGCGTCATGTGCCTGTGAGTGCGTGGCTCTGCCCTGGATGATACGACAGAGATTTCCCCCGGGTCGCGGTCTGGGCGAAGGCAGCAGAGGTGGAAAGAAACTTGTTTTCCACTGACTTTAACGTACAGAGCCACAGAAACAGGGATTTTCAAATAACAAAGTTTACATATAACAATATATACACATGTTTATATATGTGCCCAGTTATATATATATGTTATATGTACATGACAATTTATGTGTGATATTAAGTTTTCATTTATTTATTATTTTTTTTAATGTTTATTTTTGAGACAGAGAGAGACACAGAGTGAACAGGGGAGGGTCAGAGAGAGGGAGACACAGAATCCAAAGCAGGCTCCCGGCTCCGAGCTGTCAGCCCAGAGCCTGACGCGGGGCTCGAACCCACGAACCGCGAGATCACGAACTGAGCCAAAGTCGGGACGCTTAACCAACTGAGCCACCCAGGCGCCCCTTAAGTTTTTAAAATATAGATGGAACGGAACATTTCTAAAAAAAGATCGATTACCAATATTGGCTAAAAGGAAAACTTGAACAAAATTTGTAAAAAATGTTTAATTGAGGAACAGTTGACATAATGCTATTAGGTTCAGGGGTTCACTGTCGTGATTCAGCAGCTGTACCCTACAGAATGCTCACCACCTGTCACGGCACAGGGTTGTTACAGGATTATGGGCTGTATTACCTGTACTTCCCACCCCGTGACTTATTTATTTTATAACCGGAAGTTGGCACAGCTCAACCCCCTTCCCCTCTTCTGCCCAACCCCCTCCCGCCTCCCCCTCTCTGGGAACCACCAGTTTGTTCTCTGTATTTATGACTTCGTGTTTTGCTTCGCGGTTTGTTTCTTCATTTGTTTTGTTTTTTAGATTCCACATATGAGTGAAATCAAATGGTGCTTGTCTTTCTCTGTCTTTCAGTTATCATAATACACTCTAGGTCCATCCACGTTGTCACGAGTGGCAAGATTTCACTCTTTTTTATGGCTACGTAATATTCCATTGCATACACACCCATCTTCTTCATCCGTTCGTCTATGGAGGACATTTGGGCGGCTGCCGTATCTTGGCCATCGTAAATGGTGCTGCCGTGATCGTGGGGTACGTGTATCTTTTGGAATTAGTGTTTTCATTTTCTTCAGATAAGTACCCACAAGTGGAATTTCTGGGTTGCATGACATGTCTATGTTTAATTTTTACCAAGAAAACTTTAAAAGAACAATAACTATAGAAAATAAGAAACAGTTCCAGATCTTGGGTGAGAACCAGCACCCTGCCATCAGATGGTTCCTGGATCACGCAGTCGTTCCAGGGTGTAGACACAGATGGGTGGGAAATTGCTGGATTCTCCTATAACAGAGCTGGGGGACGAGGGCACAAGAGAAGAAAGGAGAGGACAACCATCCTTTTGCAACAAAGACAAATGTCTGAATAATTTATTAGCAGGCTGAATCCAACAATGAATTCAATACATCATGATTTAACCCAGACAGTGAAGGACATTTCCATATTAGGAAATATCAAAAACTCACTGGCTGAGAGATTAAGGGTGACATGTGCATATAAGCACTTTTAATTGATTTTTTTAAATATATTTCGGGACGCCTGGGGGGCTCAGTCGGTTGAGCGTCCGACTTCAGCTTAGGTCATGATCTCTCGGTTCGTGAGTTTGAGCCCCGTGTAGGGCTCTGTGCTGACAGCTCGGAGCCTGGAGCTGCTTCCGCTTCTGTGTCTCCCTCTCTCTCTGCCCCTCACCTGCCCGTGCTTTCTCTCTTTGTCCCAAAAATAAATAAACATTAAAATATATATATACATATTTCAAAAATATCATACCCTTTCATGAGGCAAAGTTCTCACATATCAAGAGAGTCATTCAACAGAAGCTGGTTTATGCTGCATTAACAAATGAACTTAAAATCTCAGTGGCTAAAAACATCAGATTTATTGATTGTTTACGTGCAATTCCCGTCACAGGTTAGCAGGGATATTGCACCTCAGGGCCACTCAAGGATCTAGGTGATCAAACAGCCACCTCCAGGAGGTTGCTGGTCACCACGCTACAGGGAAAACACAGACACAGGGCCTCAAACCGTTGTTCAATGCTCCACCCTGAAAGGCACACACATCCCACCCGGCACCCCCTCCCCCCCTCCCCCACCCATTGGCCAGAAGTCACTCAACGAGGAAGCCAAAAATGCAACCCTTAACATCCCTAAACTGATCATTAACAAAACAAAATGAAACAAAACAGACAAAACAAAAAAAAAAGTAAGCAGCTGACATCATTCTTAATGGTGAGAGACTAACTGCTTCCCCCTAAGATTGACAGCAAAGTAAGGTCGGCCTCTGCCCGTTTTCCTCTTCAACATCATGCTGAATGTCTTAGCGCAGTAAGACAATCATAAGAAAGGAAAAGCATAAACACTGGCAAGGAAACATCTAGCATGACTGACAAAGCGCGAAGGAGAGAAGATACAAATTTTAACTCAGGAATGAAAGAAGGGATATCATCACAGCCACTGCAGGAATCAAAGGGTAATAAGGCAATACTATGAATGCTTCTGTATACATACATTTGACAACCTAGATGCAATGGACCAGTTCCTTGAAAAATACAGACTACCCGGGAATGCAAGCTGGGGCAGCCGCTCTGGAAAACAGTCTGGAGGTTCCTCAAAAAACTAAAAATAGAACTACCCTACGACCCAGAAATTGCCCTACTAGGTATTTACCCAAGGGATACAGGTGTGCTGTTTCGAAGGGACACATGCACCCCCATGTTTATAGCAGCATTATCGACAATAGCCAAAGTCTGGAAAGAGCCCAAATGTCCATCGATGGATGAATGGGTAAAGAAGATGTGGTATATAGATATAATGGAGTATCACTTGGCAATCAAAAAGAATGAAATCTTGTCATTTGCAACTACATGGGAGGAACTAGAGGGTATGTGCTAAGTGAAATTAGAGAAAGACAAAAATCATATGACTTCACTCATATGAGGACTTTAAGAGACGAAACAGATGAGTATAAGGGAAGGGAAGCAAAAATCATACAAAAACAGGGAGGGGGACAAAACAAAAGACTCATAAATATGGAGAACAAACTGAGGGTTACGGGAGGGGTTGTGGGAGGGGGGATGGGCTAAATGGGTCAGGGGCACTAAGGAATCTACTCCTGAAATCACTGTTGCACTATATGCTAACTAATTTGGATGTAAATTTTAAAGAATAAAAAATAAAATAAAATTAAAAAAAATACAAACTACCACAGCTCATCCAATATGAGCTAGATAATTTGAATAGCCCTACACCTATTGAGAAAATTGAATTCCTGATTTTAAAATTCCACAAAGAGACATTTCCAGGTCCAGGTGATTTCACAGGAGAATGACACTAAATTTGTAAAGAATTTGTGTGAATGCCACAAAACCTCTTGCAGAAAATAAAAGAGGACAGAACATTTTCCAGTTCATTTTATGAAGCTGATATTACTCTGATACCAAAAGCCCACAAAGATTTTTTTTAAAAAAGGAAAACTACAGCCTAATGTTTCTTATCAATATAGATGCAATTCTTAACAAAATATTAACAAATGGAATTCAGCAAGGTAAAAAAAAGAATTATACACCATAACAAAGTGGGATTTATGCCAGGGATGCAGGGCTCCTTCAGCACTTGAAAACCAATCAGTGTAACCCTCTGTATTAGTAGGCTAACAAGGAAAAATTATATGGTCACATCAATCAATGTAGAAAAAGCATCTGACAAAATTCGGCATTCCTTCACGATTTTTTTTAAAAACTCAGAAACGTAGGAATAGAGGGAGCTTCTTCAACTTGATCAAGGCATCTACATAAAACTTAGAAACGTGGTACTTACCGGGCAATGATGAAGACTCTCATCAATGATGAATGGATGGTGAATACTCAGGAACGTGGCAAGGACACCTGCTCCCAACTCTCTTACTCATCAGAGCGCAGGAAGCTCTAGCCAGGGCAAGAAGTCAAGAAAAGGTAATAAAAGACATACAGATCTTAAAGGAAGAAACGAAAGTATCTCTATTTGCAGATGACACAATTATTTATGTAGAAAATCTTAAGGAATCAACGAAAACAAAACCAAAATCTCCTAGAATTAATGAGATCACCAATGTGGCAGGATACAAGATAAACATACAAAAATCAATTACATTTCTACATACTAGCAATGCACATATGGACACGGAAATAAAAAACCAGCACCATTTGTAGGCGCCTGGGTGGCTCAGTTGGTTGAGCGTCTGACTCTTGATTTCGCCTCAGGTCATGATCCCAGGGTCATGAGATGGAGTCCTGAGTCGGGCTCCACGCTAAGCATGGAGCTTGCTTAAGATTCTTTCTCTCTCCCCACCTCTGCCCTTCTACCCTGCTCATGGTCTGTCTGTCTCTCTCTCAAAAAAAATTATATATATATATATATATATATAGCACACCGTTTATAATCACTCCCAAAAAAGTGGAACACTTCAATGTAAATCTAATGAGACATATACAGAATCTGTATGTTGGAGACTATGCAATCTTGCTAAAGGAAACCAAGGAAGATCCAAATAAGCAGACTTACTGTGTTTATGAGTTGAAAGGCTCAACATAGCAGAGACGTCAATTCTCCTCAAGTTGATATTTTTTTTTTTTTAATTTTTTTTTCAACGTTTATTATTTATTTTTGGGACAGAGAGAGACAGAGCATGAACGGGGGAGGGGCAGAGAGAGAGGGAGACACAGAACCGGAAACAGGCTCCAGGCTCCGAGCCATCAGCCCAGAGCCCGACGCGGGGCTCGAACTCACGGACCGCGAGATCGTGACCTGGCTGAAGTCGGACGCTTAACCGACTGCGCCACCCAGGCGCCCAAGTTGATATATGTTTTTTAGTACCATTCCTATCAAAATCCTAGGAGGGTGTTTTGTAGACATAGTTAAGATTATTCTAAGATACATATGGGAAGGCAAAGTACTAGAGTATCTAAAATAACTTAGAAAAAATAATAAAATGGAAACAGTCTGTCAAATTTTAAATCTTATGATACAACTCAAACAATCAAGACTGTGGTATTTGCAGAGGCACAGACCCACAGATCAGTAGAACAGAGCAAAGAACCCAGAAATAGATTCGCACAAATACACCCAACTGACCTTGCTGTCTGGAGATATTTTAGAACTCCAGTTTTTAAAATCCAGAGTGGAGCATCCCTAAAACCATGCTAAACCCTTCCTAATTTGTGATCAAGCCCAGGCAAGGCTCCCAGCACACAGTGGCCTCTGCTTGTCTCATTCTCCACAGGTTCCTCCTAGGAAGGAGCCTTTTTTCCCTCTAAATCACAGCCCAGCTCTGCTCGACTAGCCGGGGGGCACCTTGGAGATTCTGCTACTGCCCACTTTCCGCCTAATCGTCAGCTGCTCCCTTAGAAACCCTTCAGCTGAGCTGCCTGGTCGGGGGTTGGGTGGGGAGCTGTGACCACGGGACACCTGTTCCACTCCAGTAGGACGTGGAGATATTGGGGTTCAGAGCAAACAGTCGCGAAACCCTGTGCGACAAAAAGTCTCATGAAAGAATTCTTGAGACATCTTTGGTGCTTTATTAAAGCACGGGGACAGGTCCGGGGGCAGGAAGAGCTGTGAGAAGCGACTGCTTACCCCCCGCCAAGTCGGGAGGGGGCTGGGGACAGCACAGGCCTCCAAGGGATTTGGGAGCAAGGTTTCCAGGGCCCCGAGAGGGCTCACTATTGTTGGGAAAAGGTCACGTATTACCGTATTACCGTTTAGCAAACCCTCAGTCATGAGACCTTTCAGATGTGTATCAGGGGACTTTACGCTTGGAGTCTGATTGTTACCTTATGTCTTGGGGGGTAGAGGTGAAGGACGTTTCCGAAGGGATTCTTACGCGATAAAGGACACTTACAGGATCCCGGAGGTCGGGATGAGGTCAAGCTAAGGTCGCCTTTTGCCCTTAGCGAAGTGTCATCATCGAGGCAGCTGGGCTCCCAGAGGGCGGTGACTCTGCCTGTCCCAGGGACTTGTCCAGGGGCTGGACGCAGTGAGGAAATTTAAGGTTTTCCACATCACAGAACACCAGTCCCCACGACCCACACTCCCATAGACAGCCCTGTTGTGGTCCTTTCCGTGGCCCGTCCCTATCTTTTAAAAAGTTGAAGTCTGTTCCCCGCCTTAAGCGCCAAGCTCAGGAGCAGCTCAGGGCTGTGTCTTCCGGGGCCTCAGGGGGCATGTGGCTCCGGGACCTCACGGGTGGAGTCACCAGCCACACTGATGACGGATCGGCCTCCAGGGTTTCACGATCTGGTGTCACCGCAGAGGGATGCCTCGCCCTCTCTGTTACCCTAACGCAAGAAGGAAATCAGTGACTTACCAGAAGCATCGGCAGGACTGGAGCTGAGGCGCGCACAGAATGAGTAGTTTCAAACCCAAGGGGAAAGTGTCAGCTCACTGCTAAGCGAGACATCTCGTGGGTTTCCTCACTTCGAAATCGGGAAGATTGAACTCAAATGCAGAGACTTGCTCCCACAGAAGGAAAAGATACTGGTGGCTCCATGGGGACGGGCAGTGATGTCCCCAGGATGGCCACTTGGTGGCACCCGAGCCCTCTTAGTGCGTAAACACACCCTGGGCCGAGCTGTACAGAGACTGGCGGGACACTCTACCCGAGTGGCTCAAACGTCCTGCGGCACCTTAACTCGGGAAACTCTAGGCCACCCTCAAACCCTCCCGTAAGCAGCCACTTTGGACTATCACTCTCATTAGACTCCTTTGGTGGCTCCCACAGCGTGGGCTTGATCTCCAGTCTGCCAGGATGCGTCAGCCACGCGTTTAAGCCAACCAGGGCTTTCTGGGTTAGCCTCCGACATGGCCGTGATGGTCCCGGGGCCACCAAGGCCAGGCGTGCACAGTGACCATCGTGTGTGAGCACAGAATCACCTGCCCAGGTGCCTGCCGTCCTGTCCAGCACGGCCGTCCTGTCCCAAAGCCCCACCCCAGGATGCACACCCTAGACCCCTCCCAGGGCAGAGGAAGGCCCAGAGGAGCTGTGGGCTACCACCTGAGATCCCAGGGCCCACCCGGGGTTGCCCACGGGGACACTCCTTTGGTGAAGGCACGAGTGACCTCTCTGTGGTCAGGAGCTGGTGGTCTCGCTGTGTCTGTGGGTGATGGCGGGCCCCAGAAAGGCAGGGCCGGGCAGCACCTCCCCCGTCAGACACAGGTGGGCATCCATGATGATAAGAGCAGCAGGCCTGTCCACGGGGTGGGGGGTTGACAGTCCTGCGGCTCCCAGGGCAAGAGAGGAGGTGGCCACAGGAAAGGGCAGCCTCGGGGCGGAGTCCGAGCTCACCTCCCCCTCCCCGCCAGCCTGGCCTTGGAGAGAGTGGGCGACCCCCACAGCCTCACAGCCCAGGAACATCGCCAGAATGTCACCCCGCTTGTGTCCCTCCACCAGCCGCCACCACGCAGACAAAATCCACATTATGCACGTGGTCCAGGGGCTCCTGTGACCTGGCCTCGGTGACCTCACGGAGCATCCGCACCTTCAGCAAACGTCCGCGTTCCCACGCCGCTCGGACCTCTCCTCACTCAGTCGGCCGTCCCCTGCCTGCCTCAGGGGTCTCACCCATGCTGTTCCACCCACCGGAAACTGTTCCCTCCTCCCTTCATCCAGCCCCACCCCCAGCGCACAGCTTGGCGGCCCACCCTTTCCGACGGACGGGCAGCATGTGACCTGTCACTTGTGTGGCTCTGTGTGGAGCCCCCAGACGGGAACTAAGTTCCACAAGTCTGTCAACCTCACAGTCTCCATCTCCCTGTGCCCGCGGCTGCCTGGAGTGTGCCGGAGGCCCGCTCGGTGACAGGCTGTGGCCCGCAGCTGCGCCAGCCCCTTCATGGTCAGGGTTTCTGGGCCGTTCTCCTGTTTCTCCTTCCGATGTACACAATCGCTGTCCTTCAGGCCCTCGTCCGGCTCCAGAAGCTTCCCGCCTTTGGGGTCTGGGGCTCAGTGGTAAAGCCCGTCTTTGGCTCTGTCACGAGGTCAGACGCTCCGAGGCTGCTTCTGTCGGCCTGGCTCCGGGCCCTGGGGTCCAGCTCAGCCTGGGACGTGCTCCCCGCAGGCCTTACACCCGCCCCCCAGCCGCCCGGACCACGGCTCTCCCCCGGACCCCTGCGCCCCCTTCGGGGGGGGTCGCATTCCAGGACGATTTCTGGGAGCGGGACTCTGGCCCTCCCGTGTGACTGGGAGGTCCTAACCCCCGAAACAACTCAATGCCACCTGGGGGTGGAGACCAGGACCGGATCCAAGGATGGGACCCCAAGTTACGGAAGGAGTTCCCACCCACGTGCTGTATCTGACATCAGACCCCTGGAAAACTACAGCCAAAACATCACATCCCCTGCCCCACCAGCCACCTGGCTCAGCCCGGCCGTGGCCCCAGAAAGCCCAGGGTTGACGGGTCCCCCGGCTTTCCTGCCGCTCCTGGGGCATCCCCTCACAGCCCCGGGATGGGGGTGCCCGTCTGCGTGGCCTCTGCTCTCAGAGGGCGGATGGGAGGGGATCCCGCAGCCCCACCTGGGAAACCCAGGCCGACCGGTTTTCGCGCCGGCCGTGACCCACATAGGGCCTGACTCCAGCAGGCACAGCTCCCTGAAAGGCTGCTTTCTTCTTAGAAAAAGCGGGGAGGGCATGAAAGAACCCCACATTGTGGACTAGACTGAGGGGGGTGGCCATCGGACAGCATCCAGCCAGCCGGGTCGTGCAGCTCAGAGGGTCCCGGGAGAGGGGGGTGGGCGGCCTGGTCCGAGTGGCCATGGGGCTGGAGAGGGGGTGCTGGGTACGAGACATGCTCGTCATGAATAGGAACAACGTCGCCCGGAACTGGTTTCTGGCAGGCGTGCTGATCGCTGTCCTCAGGGATTATGTGACTTCCAGCTGTCACTCCCCACCACACCCCCTGGGACAGTGGGAGGTGAGGAGGGAGGACTGGGGGGTGGGAGCCCCCAGGGGGAGCACAGGCCGGGAGGAGGGAGGACCGGAGGATGGGAGCCCCCAGGGGAGCACAGGCCAGGAGGAGGGGGGACTGGTGAGTGGGAGCCCCCAGAGGGAGCACAGACCAGGAGGAGGGAGGAATGGGAGGTGGGAGCCCCCAGTGGGAGCACAGGCCAGGAGGAAGGAGGACTGGGGGATGGAAGCCTCCAGGGGGAGGACAGGCCGGGAGGAGGGAGGACTGTGGGGGTGGGAGCCCCCAGTGGGAGCACAGGCCGGGAGGAGGGAGGACTGAGGGGTGGGAGCCCCTAGGGGGAGCACAACCAGGAGGAGGGAGGAATGGGAGGTGGGAGCCCCCAGTGGGAGCACAGGCCAGGAGGAAGGAGGACTGGGGGATGGAAGCCTCCAGGGGGAGCACAGGCCGGGAGGAGGGAGGACTGGGGGGTGGGAGCCCCTAGAGGGAACACAGACCAGGAGGAGGGAGGAATGGGAGGTGGGAGCCCCCAGTGGGAGCACAGGCCAGGAGGAGGGAGGACTGGGAGGCGGGAGCCCCCAGGGGGAGCACAGGCCGGGAGGAGGGAGGACTGGGAGGTGGGAGCCCCCAGGGGGAACACAGGCCAGGAGGAGGGAGGACTGGGGGATGGAAGCCTCCAGGGGAAACACAGGCTGGGAGGAGGGAGGACTGGGGGGTGGGAGCCCCAGGGGGAGCACAGGCCGGGAGGAGGGAGGACTGGGGGATGGAAGCCTCCAGGGGAAACACAGGCTGGGAGGAGGGAGGACTGGGGGGTGGGAGCCCCAGGGGGAGCACAGGCCGGGAGGAGGGAGGAATGGGAGGTGGGAGCCCCCAGGGGAGCACAGGCCAGGAGGAGGGAGACGAGTTGGGGTGAGCTGACGCCTCCAGGAAGCCAGCAATGTAGGTAAACTGCTCTGACAGCACACGCCCCCCAGGTCAGATGACACCCTTCACGCCCTTCAGACACAGGTGGGTGTCGGGAGGCCACGTCCTCCTGTGGGAGGCATTCTGGGTGCTCAGGGGCCCGGGCCAGACGGCAGGACTGGCCAGGGCAGCTGTCCAGATGAGCGGCCTCTGGAGGACACATACAAGGAAGGGATGGGAGCTGCCCGGCCTCTCCCCGCTCTGGGCCCCGCGGTCATGGTCCCCCAGAGAGGGCCACTCCTGCTGCTGGCCCTCAGCCTGGGCCTGGCTTGTGCCCAGCAGACGCTAGAAGAGGTGCCCGTACAGCCAGGCTTTAATGCCCAGAAGGTAACCGAGCCGGGTCGGGTCCCAGCTCGGCCCTGGGACAGGGATGAGGGTCCTGTTGTCTCGTGGTGGCACTCCGCCAGCAGGAGCTGAGGAGAGAGGCCACGTGAGGGGCAGGGGCATCCCCAGCCCAGGCCCGCATCTGCCCAGGCCACCAGGCACCCAGCTGAGCACTGTCACCCTTGGGACGGGAAGGGACCTGCCCATTGCCCACCACCGCGGAGGTCGTGACTGGTGCTGGCTGGCAGGAGCAACCCCAGGCCTCGGTGGTGGCCCCAGGACAGTCCCCCCCTCCCCAGGTCCAGGCCAACAGAGGACGGAGCCTGGACCAGACATGGGAGGAGCTGAAGGGGGCAGGGAAGGGAGAGGCAGCAGGAAGGGGCCCAGGGGACCCAGAGGGCGGCCTGACAGGGAAGGGCATTTGCAACAGGGACGGGCCACTTGTCCCCCATGCTGACCACCCCCCCCGCACACCCACAGGTGGAGGGGCGCTGGCTGACCATCCAGCTGGCCTCTAGCCGTGCACACCTGGTCTCCCCAGCCGACCCCCTGAAGCTCGGCCTCCATTCCATCTGGACCCAGGATGAGGATGTGACGTTCGTCTTGTTCTGGACGTAAGCGTGGCCCCTGCAGCTCCTCACGGGGTGGTCTTCCCAAGGGCCTCCCAGGGGACAAGGACCAGGGGTTAGACCCGGAGGGACACGGGGCACCGAGCTGCAGGCTCGAGACCGTCCTGAGAGGTAGGAGGTTTCACCTCAGAAGCCCCAAAGCTTTACGACAGGGGCCGTGGGGAGACACACACGGGGCCCGGTCCTTGGCCGCCGGCGTCCCTTCCTGCCTTGTGAGCTGGAGGGGCCGGGGCAGCACCGCGGTCAGTTGGTCAGGAACATCTACAGCGGTGACGAGCTGTGCTGAACCCAGAGACACTTACAACACTCTGCACCGGTGGCCTTGACGACAGTGAGAGCCACGCCCTTGCCTGCGCTGGGCCACAGACACCACGGCGCTGGCCTGTGCGGCCCCAGGGTCTGCTGGTACCCAGCCCACCCCCGCCCACCCCAGGTGAGAAAGGAAGACCGGGGGGCAGGGGACCAAAAAGGCTTGGTCTTCGCGTGGAGCCCAGGTGACTGGGGACGGCCAGGACCAGGCCACCCACCCAGAGACCTGAGGCTCCGAGCCAAGGACAGACAGGTGCAAGTCCTCCCGGGGGCTTTGGTTCCGTTCCAGAGACCAGGAAGCCCCTGGTTCCTCCCTCCTACCCTCTAGCCCCGTCCAGGCACCTCAGGGGCCCACCCTCTTCCTCCCTGCTGGGTGACCCTCGGGAACCCAGATAGCCGAGGGATTCAGGTGGACACCTGGGACCTCAGCCAGGGCACCTCCGATGCCCCCGGGGGCAGAGCCCAAGCCGGCACCGTTCGGTGCCAGTAGACAGGGAGAGGCCGTGACCCCGGAATGCTCCCTCCTCTTTCCCCAGAGGAGAGGGCGTGTGCCAAGGAGTCAACATCACCGTCCACCCGACTGGGCTCCAAGGCCAGTTCCAAGGCTCCTGTGAGTGGCCCAGGCCCCCGGCCCGGGTGCCGTGCTGGGCGAGGCGAGGGCAGGGGACGCCCGATGCCCTGCACCAGGGTCACGGGGGAAGCGCCGTGCCGGAGGGAGACGCCCTCCCGGTGCCCAGCGCTGCCCCGGGGGTGGGTCTGGGGGCGGAGGAGAGAGGGCTCACCTGTCACCGCCCGGGGTCTCCCACAGGGGAGGGAGGCAATAGCATGCACGTCTGCTTCGTCGGCACCGACTACAGTAACCTCGTTCTTTACATCCGCCTCGAGGACGCCGGCGAGGTCACCAGCCTGTGGGCGCTGCTGGGTAGGTGGTGGCTCTCCCCGACCCCGGGGCGTCTGCCGGGCCCCGTGCTTACTGCCAGCGGCTCCCTGGCCGCTCAGAGCTGCACCCCTGTGGGCGCCCCTCAGGTCGGGCATCCCTGCCCGCACCGCTCAATCCCTCAGGAATTCAGCCAGCCCATCTCCCGCCCGCTTCGCCTGTGTCCTGGGAGCGGGGACACTGCGCCAGAGCAGGAACCCTCCCCTGTCTTCGCCGGGGAGATAGCCTGTGAGCCTAAAAGCCACTGAGTCACATCAGGCTCCAGAAAGTAGAAGTGCCATGTGGAGAAGGGTGGGAGGGTGTGGAGGGTGGGCTTCGTGGGGAGGGGGCGCACCTTGTCCTCCAGACCAGACGGAGGGGAGGGGCTGTCCCGGGGATGGGCCCCACCAGAGCCAGAGCCCAGGGGGTGGGCAGCGGGGAGGGGGCGGCCAGGTCCTGCAGGCAGCAGGCTGCGGGGCGAAGGGAGGACCCCCGGGGACCCTCCCCCGAGGGGCTGGGGCTGCACCTGGGCTGCCCAGGGTGGACCTGCTTTCGGAGGGGGGAGGCGGCCCACGGCTAGACCGCGGCAACCAGCCAGACGGTAGGAGGAGGGGCCCTGAGAAAGGTCGGGGCCCGTGGGCTCTCGGCGTCCCCCCCACCCGACCCTGTGATTCCAGCCAGAACGACGCCCGGGGACCCCACGTGGCTGGAGAAGTACCTGGAGTACGTTCGGGAGCTCCGGCTGCACAAAGCCCCGGTCTTCAATCTCGATGGTGAGTGCGTGGACGCTTCCCCGACGCCAGGCCGCGCTGGGAGCGTAAGACCAGGGCACAGAAAACCACGGGCAGCCTCTCCGGGGCCCATGTGGGCGGGCTTGCGCTGGGCGCCCTGTAACGTGGTGACCCGGGCACAATATCCGTCTCCATTCTGTGGGTTCAGACCCTGAGGCCCAGAGAGGCTTAGAAATAAGGCCAAGGCCACACAGCAGGGCCCCTCACCCTCCCTTCCCTGTGCGTCATTCGGTCCATCAACAAACACAGGCCAGGCTGTTTGGGGGGCACAACGCATGTAGATGGAATGAGACAGACACGTTGTCCAGCCCTTGTGCGGTTTCACAGGGACAGGGCAGCGGGGACAGGGCAGCGGGGACAGGGCAGTTCACTGATCTGCTGGGAAAAGAGAGCCCAGAGCAGGGGAGCACGGCCGTGCTGTGGGTCACCCACGAGGGGGGCTGGCTGAGGGGCAGGCGGGGTCGTGGAGTCTGGGGGTCAAAGTGAGGGCCCCGGGACCACGGCAGGACGTGGCTGCCTTGGGTGCCGGATGGCAGAAGGCAAGGTGATCCCCAAGAGGGACGGGCTGCGAGCTGTGTTTGCGTGATTTCGAAGTGGACGGACAAAGCCTCGGCGTATCCCCATCCTGTTCTCTTCCCTCCACAGCCCGGTGTCCCGCAGCTGAAGCCTAGGTCAGGGCCGCCCGAGGCTTCCTGTCCGGCCCTCCTGCCCCCTGCCCTCGCCTCTCCCCGCTTCCCCCACCTTGCTTGCTCCGGTGCCTCCCAACCCCCCGAGGCAGCCGCTCCAGCCTGGGCCTGGCCCCTACCTTGTCCGCCTCCCAGCCTCTCCCGGCCCGGCCCAGGGGCGTGAGAACGCTCTAGGAGGGGACAGGTGGCCCCCGGAAGTCTGGGCCACAGCGAACACGGCACTGCAGTCTGGCGGATGGGGCCACCCGTGGAGTCCCTTCAGGGACACGACCCTGCGAGGGACTGGACTGTACCCTCTGACCTGCTCCCGCCACCTGGGTCCTGCTAGGACGACTCCAGAGAGGTGCCCTGGGCCCCGTGAGCCGACGCAACGAGTCCCCGCCCAGGTCAGAGGGCGCCGAGTGAGCGCGGCACCAGCCCGTGCTCCCCAGAGGAGCCAGGTCAACACAGGCCCGTGCGCCTGCGCCACAGGTGAGACATGCCAGCGCCGTCCCCTGGAAGTCAAGGCCACTACGAGGGCAGTGCCCGGACGGAAGGCGTCCCCCTCTGCCCGGGTGAGCCGGGGACCACCCGCTGCAGGGCAGGCTCTCAGGAAACTGGGTCAGGGGCCTCCATACTTACCGTCTGGAAATGCCAGAGACAGGTATGACCGGATCCCGCCCCAGACACGCCCTGGGCAAAGACAGGGCCTCCCAGACCCACGCCTCGAAGCAAGGCAACATCCACGGCCACGTGAGGCCAGCACGACGGAGACCTGGCCGCCGGTGCGGATGTCTGGCTGTGGCTCCCTCAGCCCCTGGAGACGAACAGGTGCTCAAACACGATGCTTTCCTGCTCATTCGGCAAGAAATCTGCAGAACGTATGGGGAGAAAAAATTTTTAAATCCTTACTCTGGGACGCTGAAAAACGACTTGAGTAAATGGATATGGGATATTCCCGCAGAGTCTTTCAACGTCATAAATATCTAATAATCTTCAAATTAACCTATCTATCCGAGCAATCCAGTCAACGTTCCAGTGGGATCCTTACCCCAAACTGCAAACCAGAATCTAAAAGGAACAAAAGTTTTGAAATGTTTGTCAGGGAAGTCATGCAAATACTGTGTTATTCTAACAAAACATGAACGTACAGCGATTACAATTGTGGGGAGTTAGCTCAGGGACAGAAAGAAAGATCAAGAAACGAACCCTAACAAGTATAATAACTCAATGTCGTGTACAGAGGGCCTGTCTTAAGGGGCATTATTTATTCAATAAACATTGTTGGGGGAAATGGCCAAGATATTTAGAGAAAAAAACAAGTTTTGATATCTAACTCTTTGCATTATCTCAAAATAATTCCTGATTGATTCCAAATAAGCAAGAAACCTTGAGAGTTCTACACTGTGCGGAAGAATGGAATGGAATCCCACCCCATGCCTCCTGCCCTACGGATGGGATGGGATGAGATCCTACCCCACACATAGTAAGGGAAAAGATGGTAATTATGGTTTCGGCGCATCAAAACCATCCTCGCCAAAATTACGCATAAACCTGAACTCGATGTCGTCGACAAGCTCGATCAAGGGTTCACGTCACATCTGTGAAGACATGTATCCAAGCCTGTGAGAGGGGCCCCTATGTGAGAAAAGCGGCACACACACACAGACAGCCCGTCCCTACGGCATAAAAGGAGCTTCGACGTCATAAGGATCCCAGAGAAAGATACGCTATTTTTACTCACCAAATCGGCAAGATTCCATTTTTTCCACAGCCGAGTCAGCGCCCACTGTGTGGGGGTGCTCGCGCTTGCTCGGAGAGATGGCCCTGGCCTCTGTGTCCTGTGGACAGACCTGCTCTTGGGCCCGAAACTTTGAGGCATGAACACGCTCACCTGCCCTGGTCCCAGAGAAGCCAAGGAACTCACGGTGTCTCCAATGCCGTGATTTCATCGGAGGGAGAAGGTTCGAGCCCCTCCAGTAAGACCCCCGGCCTTGCCCACCGGTCGGGGAAACGCTCGAGTTTGCTCGAGTCAGGTACTGAACCGCACGGCCCCCTCTCAGGCCTGACCTGAGATCGCTAACGCTAAGCGTCGCGCATGCGGGGCTTGTGGCTCCCAGAACATCTCTTTTCTCCGTTTGGAGACATTCACAGAGTTCTGTGTGAGAGTCACTCGGCGAAACCCAGGAGTGGGTGTGGCAGGATGCCGTCGAAGGGGCACGGACGGGGCTTGGCCCCAGGTGGACTCGGGGACGAGCCGGCAGCCTCGTGCCTGCCTTCCCGGCCCCCCGCTTCTACTCCGGGGACCGATCCTCAGGATTTCAGTGTTTTATTTGCCGTTGGGGGAACCCTCACTGTATGGCTCATCGGCCGTCACACGGACCCACATTCTGGAGGCTCAAACCTCAGACGCGTATCCCGCGCGTCCCAGAGGCTGGAGTTCGAGATCCAGGCGGGGCAGGGCTGCTACCTCCTGAGGCGTCCCTCCTGGCGTGCAGACGGCCGTCTTCTCCTGTGTCCTCACAGGGTCGCCCCTCTGTGTGTGCGTGTCCCGATCTCCTGCCTCAAAAGGTCAGGGCCCACCTCGTGACTTCACCGTAACCTCATCACCCCTGTGAAGACCTCGTCTCCAGGTAGTCATGTGCTGGGGTGCTGGGGTCAGGGCCTCCACGTGTGAACTGGGGGACACAATTCAGGCCTGACGCTATCTAACCCTCTTTGTTGTCCCATAAAGAAAAGCTTCGGGCCCTCCAGCCCTCGTAGGGACTCTCTAAGCCCTCCCTGCCCTAAACATACAGTGGTCTCTTCCACGATGGCATGCCACCACCCACGGGGGCAGTTCCCCCTCCAGAGCCGCCCACGTCCCCCTCCTCGCTTTTAGCACTCCTGGCTACTGAGGCACATGCATATTCTGTGAGCTGATGAATGTCTCCTCTGTATTTTAACCCTTTGCCCTTTTGGGTATGTATGTCTTTTTCTGGACTACAATCTTTCTCCATTTAAAAAATCATTTTGGGGCGCCTGGGTGGCTCAGTCGGCTAAGCATCCGACTCTTGATTCAGTTCAGGTCATGAACTTGCAGTCTGTGAGTTTGAGCCCCGCATCAGGCTCTGTGCTGACAATGAGGACCCTGCTTGGGATTCTGTCTCTCCTTCGCTCTCTGCCCCTCCCCTGACTTGTCTCTCTCTCTCTCTCTCTCTCAAAATGAATAAACTTAAAAAAAAATAAATCATTGTATGCCTCAGAAATGACGTCCCGGCTCTCTACAGTACATGGGTCCCAACGTCACTGTGAGTAGACATTAAATAATCATTTTTATTCTTTATCCTGCACGGGCCAAACTGGACAGTTCCAAACGGCAAGGAGAAACATTTCCCTTGGGTGGTGTGCACGCGCCAGCCCCGGAAGCCAGGAAAGCGTCAGGACGCCCGTGACCCCGGGAACCTACCGCCGGGCGTTCGCAGGAGCCGGCGGGTCAGAAGTACCGGCGGGAGAGCCGCGTGGCCTTGACCGACCAGACCTGCGGAGGGGGCCGGAGTGCCGCGTTCCAGCTGTATTCGGGAGACAGCAGCTTGGTGGGCTTGTGCGTGAAAAAATACTTGTTCAGGTGCCTCTCGTAGGTGCTGTTCAGCCCATTCTTGTGGTCGTGAGTGACCCCTTGCAGGTAACCTTCGATGAGGGTTAAGACCTCCAGGGGCCTGCCACCGATGACCGAGCCGTCATAGTAGAAGTCCCCCTGCCCAAACGGGATGCACGCTGCCGATTCGGGCCTCCTCTCGTAAGGGATGTCCTTGTTTTTAAAATACCACCAGGCATGGAGCTGAGCCACGGACGCGCCCAGGGTCTCCACCCCAAAGTCGTTCTGGAAGACCCTGTTGACGGTCATGCTGAACAGAAAGTCGACTTCGTCCTCAATGTGCCCTAGTATGTGCTCGGCCAGGGAACTCATGCGTGTGAGGTGAAAGTCACCCCACCGGTCTCCTTTGATGGGGAGGACCTTGAAAGTTCGGAGAGGATCTGGCTCCAGGTCCGGCAGCCGGGGCAAGGCGTCCACCATGATGTAAAAGACAACTCTGTAGCCGCTCATGAAGTGCTTGTTCGCTGATCGCATGAACAGCTCCAGGTACTGGTCCGCAGTCCTGCAAAACACACACACGCACGGAGGAAGCCGCTCCCCGAACGCTCGCGAGAGATCAACGTGCGTCCCCAAACGTCTAACTTAGGAGTCACCGATGCTCCAGGACCCCCAGCAGGAAAGGGGAGACAGGCCCGGTCTATAGTTTCGACTGCACTGGTCAGTGAGAAAGGACACGTTGACCTGGAGGGTCTGGGAAAAAGGCCTTTAAAGTTTTGGAACGACTGTTGGGAAGAAAGAAAATGTGAACTCCATGGTATCTGTAAAAAGGCAGCCAAGTGGCTTTAACGACCCAGCTAAGGAAGGAGTCTTTGTTTTTGTTCAGGACAGCCACATACAGTGGTTGTGGGCAGCTACGGGCAGCCTTTTGGAGGTGGAAGGTCCCCGGGCACTCATTCGTATTTTTTTTTTCCAGAATAAAACGGGGCAAACCGATGGCCCCTACCTGCCAGTGGCAAGGACAGCCAAGCCTATGGTGAGGTTCTGTCTCCCGTAGTATCTCCCCAGGACCTGTCTATTGAAGGTGCCTTCCCATATGACTGGGGCCAGCCAGTCTGTGATTGTTACAACATCAGGGCGTTTCCTGTTAACAGACGAGAAGCCAGTGAAGCCGGTGCCCCAGCGGAGGCCGTCCAAGCGGCACCGGCTGACGCCTACAGAGCCCTTACCACGTGCCGGGCACTGTGTTGGTGTTCATTCGGTCCTTGTAGTGGTCTGTGTGGGAAACACAATTATGGTCCTTGTTCTTGGTGTGCAGAGACAGAGGCACAGATCGGTGGAGCGAGCTGCCTCATACCGCAGAGCTGACACATGTGGGTCAGTACGCGAGACCCAGCGCCTGCTGCTTTTGTCACCACGCCACCTGCCTCTGGGCCCAGGGACGACCTCCTCTGAGCTCCGGCTCAGCTGAACTGAGGCAGCTCAGAGTCAGAACGCCCTCTGGTATTGCCTGAAGCCAGGGCTGCACGCACACTACCTCTGCGTCCCTATGCTTTCTCTTCCCTTCCTCCTCTTTTTCTGTCCCTCCCCTTTCTCTAGAAGATCCAGAAGGTGCTTTCTCTAAACTTCCCCCTCTTGCATTAGGTCCATTAGTGCAATCTGGCAGAAATAAAAAGTCTAAAAAGGAGAGAGACGTTAGATGTGCTTTCAATAACAGCACTTAATGCATGCAAAGCTGGTTCAACATGTGAAAGTCGTTTGATGCACCTGCCATAGCAGGAAATTAAAGAACAGTCAGATGCCCATATCAGTTGACACAGAAAAAAAACATTATACAAAGTCCAACACCCATTCATGATGAAAAAAAAAGAAAAGAAAGAGATGAAAAACTCCCAGAAAAAATAGAAATAGAGGGGAATTACCTTAACTTGATCAAGAGCATCTACAAAATTCCTGTGGCTAACATCATACTCGACGGTGCAAGACTGAATGCTTTCTCACTAAACCTGGGAATGAGGCAGGGATGTTCCCTCTCACCAGCTCATAGTCAGCAGAGTTATGTGAATTCTAGCCATTGCAATAAGGTAAGAAAAGGAAATAAAAGCACCAGACTAGAAAGGAGAAGATAATAACATCCCTATATGCAGATGATTTGTTTACATATAAAATCCTACAAAATCTACCCAAATCTCCTAGAACTAACAAGTGAAGTCAGCAAGGTTACGGGACACAGGATCAGCACACACACAGAATGAATCCATTTCCATATACTAACAAGGAACACGCAGGAACTAAAATTAAAAACACAATGCTATTTGCAGTTGCCTCCAAAAAAGAAATGAAATATTTCGATACACCACTGTACCCACCAGAAGTCCCTGCCCATTCCCCCCCCTTCCTGTAACCCACGGCAACAACTAATCCACCGTCGGTCTGTGTAGATTTGCTTATACTGGGAATTTCATACAAATAGAATCATGCCGCATGTGGTCTTTGGTGCCCGGCTTCTTTCGCTTAGCCTGCTCGTGGGGAGGTTCTGTATTGTAGCATGGATCAGTAGTTCCTTTCTTTTGTGGCTAAATAATATTCTATGGCATGGATTTTGTTTATTCACTTGTCAGTCGATGGACGTTTTAGTGGTTTGCATTTTTCGGCGACTATCAATGGTACCGCTATGAACGTTTCTATGCAAGACTTTCTGTAAACATACATTTTTTTTTTTTTAATTCTCTCGGGTGTGTACCTAGAGGGGAAATTTCTGGGTCATGTTGCAATTTCACGGCTAACTTTTTTAAGAACTGCCAAACGTTTCCAAGCAGCTGCATCATTTTACGTTCCCACCAGTAGTTCGCAAGAGTTCCAAACTCGCTGCTTTCTCGCCAACATCTCCTGTGGTCTAACTTTCGGAATCTAGTCATCACGCGGTCTTTACGCCTCGCAGGGTGTGAAGCGGTATGTCACCGTGATCTGGATTTGCATTTCCCAGATAACTAATGATGTCGAGGATCTTTTCGTGGGCTTATTAGCCACGTAGTCGAAACAGCTGAATTAAGTCTTGGGGCAACAAAAGCAAAAGCAAACAGCTGGGACGACATCAAACTAGAAAGCTTTGGCACAAAAAAGGAAACCATCCACAGAATGAAAACGCAACCTACTGAATGGGAGAAGATATTTGCAAATGACATGCCCGATAAGGGATTAATATCCAAAATAGTTTTAAAAACCCATACAACTCAACACCAAAAAACAATCCATCAAGAAAAATAGAGGGGTGCCTGGGTGGTTCAGTTAGTTAAGCGTCCAACTCGATTTTGGTTCAGATCATGATCCCAGGGTCGTGGGATCAGGTTCTGTGCTGGGCATGGCGCCTGCTTACGATTCCCTCTGCCTCTCCCTCTGCCCCCCTGCCTCACTTGCGCACACACTCTACCTGCCAAAAAAAAAAAAAAATGGACACATGGGGGCACCTGGCTGGTTTCATCAGTACAGCGTGTGACTCTCGATCCCGGGGTTGCGAGCTGGAGTTGGGCGTGCAGACTACTTAACAATAAAATCGTCAAAAATAATAATAATAACATAATTTTAAAAAGTTAAAAATGGACAGATGACCTGAACACACATTTCTCCAAAGAAGACATCCAGACGGCCAACGGACACGTGAAAAGATGCTCGACATCACTCATCACCAGCGAAATGCGAATCAAAACCAAAACGGGGTATCACCTCACGCCTGTCAGAGTGGCCAGTAGCGAAAAGACAAGAAACGACACGTGTTGGCGAGGATGTGGCCCCAAGGGACCCTCAGGCCCTGTTGGTGGGGACGTGAGTTGGTGCAGCCACTGTGGAAAACAGTACGGAGGTTCCTCAAAAAAGTCTAAAACAGAAATTTCAAAACAGAAGTAATTCCACTTCTGGGTATTTACCCGAAGGCAATGAAAACACTAATTCTAAAGCTACATGCTCCATCATGTTTATAGCAGCATTGTTTACGACAGCCAGGGTATGGAAGCAGCCAGGGTGTCCATCAGGAGATGAACAGAGAAGATGTGGTGTGTTCACACGATGGGGTACTAATCAGCCACAGAAAAGAATGAGACCTCGCCATTTGTGACGGCACGGAAGGAGCTAGAAGGTATTGTGCTAAGCGGAACAAGTCAGAGACAGACAAGCACCAAGTGATTTCTCTTATACATGGAATCTGACAAAACAAATGAACAAAGAAGCAGAAAAACAGACTCCTTAAATGCAGAGAACAAACCGGTGGCTGCCTGTGGGGGTGGGGGGGGCACTGACAAAACAGGGGACAGGAAGTGAGGTTCAAACCTCCAGTAATATGAAAAGCAAGTCACAGGACGAGAAGTACGGCACAGGGAATACGGCCCACGACACTGTACTGAGTCTGTAAGGGGACGGTTGGGGCCACACGGAGGGTGGGGGTTGGGCACTTTTATTGTCTTCTCTGGGGGCAATGTCCCCTATGTACAGGCCATACTGTCTTTTTCTCTGCCTGTCTGGTAATTTCGGGTTGAGAAACGGATCATTTCAAGAATGTGGCAGTCTAGAAACCTGATTCTTTCTAACGGACCAGGGATTTCAGCGAGACCATAAATAACAAAGAAAACAGACTTTAGGGGGCTCCTGGGTGGCTCAGCGCGTTAAGCGTCCGACTCTTGATTTCGGCTCAGGTCATGATCCTGGGGTCGTGAGACTGAGCCCCGAGTCGGGCTCCACGCTGAGCACGGAGACTGCTTAAGATTCTCTCTTTCTGTCTCCCTCTGCCCCTCTCCCCCACTTGTGCTCTCTCTCTCCCTAAAATAAAAAAAAAAAAAAATACAGACTTTATAAAAGTCATTAAACAAAGGACCGTAACGACATAACGAGAAACAGGAAACATACCCAGGGCGGGGGGAGGGAGGTCTGGCTCAAGACTGTCGCAGAGCCAGAGAGAGCACCCAGTCCAGGGCGAGTTATAATGCCGGAACACTCACTTTTCTTACTGAGTGTCACCTCTTTTTTTTTTTTTTAAATCTGAGTTGGACGCTTAGCCAATTGAGCCCCCCAGACGCCCCTACACCTGTCTTCTTTGACCTCATGGCTCTGTCTCGGGGATCTGTCCCACACATCAACTTGTGCGACAGTTGAAAAGATCGACGTCCAACATGTGTCGCTGAAACATCATTGCAAAAGCCCCAAACCGTAGACAATCTAGAACCAGTAGGGAGTAGGGTGAGTGCCTGACGGTGCATGGCCCTGAAGTCCAACACTCCTCGGCCGTTACAGACGGGGACGGGGCTCCCCAGCGCGGGTGCCAAAATATAGAGGGGCCATCACGGCATCTTCAAGCCACCCCCAAAGACAGTCTGTCACTCACTACGCCAAGATGGTTAAACCAAGTACCGCATGTCCATATCGACAGCCTTAAAAATTGCAACTCCGGCCGCAGGAAGCCTCCCGGGGCAGCTATGATTGGGTGACCAGGAGAGGCCTATGGCTCCAAACTGGGCACTATTACCCTCGTGCGGGGGTGGGCGTGTTCATTCTTACCCAGGATGAAACCAGTCTGAGAGCCTGAGTTCTTCTGCGGGAGGCCTGTGAGCGAAGGGAAAACCGAGTTATTATAAGTCACCCATCTGTTCAGCAAATATTTACGGAGCTCCCGTGGCGTGGCGGGTGCCGTTCGGCACTGGTTCCACGGCTGTGGCCCTACAGCCTTCACACTGCCCTGGGGGAGCTGAGGAGGCGACCAGTGGACCCCAGGCTTAGGGGCTGCCGGTGGGGACAGGCTCTGGGTATGTAAGTGGTCCATCCGACCCGATTTGGGGGTCAGGCGAGCCACTCGGAGAGGAGTTATCTCCGCGCATCTGGAAGGGGACACGTGGTCAGGAAGAGGGGCAGGGCGAGGAGGCGATGGCCACAGTGGGAAGGCAAGAAAGGGCTTGTCCGCGTGTTGCTGACTTGTGCGGATTCAGCGTCCTCGTCCCCCGCGGAGTGGCTTTGCCGTGTTAGTGTGAACGGGCTGGAGAAGGAGTCAGTGGTCGTCTTTCGTTTTCATCTAAGTACGTGATTCACCTCGAGTTCTGTGGTGTTTTAACGAGCACATTAGGTGGCTTGTTCCCGTAGTGCTGGGACGTGCTGTCCGTAAGGGAAGAAGCTCGAGAGGGCACCCCAATTTCATTATCGGACTCTCCAGGACCAGACTGTCAAAATCCAGACGGCCAGTGCCGAGCTGCACTAAAACCACAAAGTGACAAACAGCCAACTCACTACAAAGTGGCCTTTCTTTTAGAATGTCGGTGTCACGGGCTCCTGGGGTCGTACCGAGCGTTGGAGGAGTGGAAGACACGGTTGGTTGAGGAGGGGGTCCTGACCTAAAGACACCACCACCCCGGAGAGAGGGGCCCAACGCATGGCGGAGCCGGCCTCGTCCCGGGCGGGCGGGGGAGGGGCTGAGCCCACGGGACACAGGGAAGGGCGCCTGGCTCCCTGCTGCCCCCGTCCCCGCCCGGTCTGGCCCGACCACCCACGCTGTGTGCCTACACACCCAGCTGCTTGCAAT
This sequence comes from Prionailurus viverrinus, assembly GCF_022837055.1. Classification (NCBI taxonomy): domain Eukaryota; kingdom Metazoa; phylum Chordata; class Mammalia; order Carnivora; family Felidae; genus Prionailurus; species Prionailurus viverrinus. Next base: position 13,662 of record NW_025927655.1, on the reverse strand, counting down.
GCGGCCGACTTTACGGACCCCACAAACCTGCACTGGCGTCTTCTAATCACCGAGCAGCAAACAGTCACACGGACGTGTGGTCCTCCTGGCTTCCCCACGGGCTCCAGGGACAACAAAGCTTGCGATGCGGGACTGTCATCTCTGTCCTGCTCCCTGAACACCCCTCTCCTTGGACCTGCCCCCACCACACACACACACACACACACACACACACACACACTTGCCTAACGGAGACGCACCGTGTGCAGAATATTCCCGAGCTGGTAGGCAAGAAAGCTGACTTTCTGGATGCCTCTGGGACTTTCTGTCTCTGGTTTTCCATCCCTTCTGGCTTGATCACCACTGGAACCGCCTGGCTCCTGCTGGCTTCGCTATCAATCTGCAGGGTCTTTTTTTTTTTTTTTTTTTTTTTTTTTTGGTGAGAAAGAGTGAGTGTGCGCAGGGGAGGGGCAGAGAGCAAGCGAGCAAGACAGAATCCCAAGCAGGATCCACACGGTCAGCGCAGAGCCCAACGTAGGGCTCGAACCCACGAACCACGAGATCATGACCTGAGCCTAAATCAAGAGTCGGACGCTTCACCGACTGAGCCCCCAGGCACCTGTGGGTCTTTATACAACAAAGCTTCTGGCCACGAGATGCTCCTTCTGGAGGGAGGTTTTCCAGACAAGATACACGACTCCCCCCCTGCCCCCCGGGATGTGAGTTTAACATACACTGCGTGGCCTTTTCAGATTGGCTTCCTGTTCTTTGTGACCCGCATTTAAGGCTCACCCGTGTGTTCGTGGCTCCGTGGCTCCGTGGCTCATCTCTTTTTAGTGCCACATAACATTGCCTGGTCTGGACGCACCGCACTTTATCCGCTCACCCCTGCAGGGCATCTCGGTTGCTTTAATTCTCAGTAACTGCGAATAAAGCTGCTATAAACACCTTGTGTCGGTTGCTTGTGGACACAGTGTTGAGACCACTTGGATAAATTCTCAGGAGCGTGATTGCTAGGTAATTGGAGAGACTGTGTTTAGGTCTGGAAGAAGCTGCCAGACGGTCCTCAGCGTGGCTGCCCCGTGTTGCGTGGCCCCTGCCGCAAACGAGAACCCCGCTGCCCCGTGTCCTCGCCGGCGCGTGTTGTCAGGTTCGGGATTCGGGTCCTTCTCACGGGCGTGTGGCGGGGGCTCCTTGTTTGATCTGCAATTGTGTCGTGACACACGATGTGCCCGTCTGCTCCCTGTGTAGCTTCTTGGGTGAGCTGTCCTTTCGGATTTGCCGTTTTAATTAGTTGTTTCCTTGTTGTTGAGCTGTAAGAGTTCTTTGCATATTTTGGACACAAGCCTTTTATCAGATGTGCGTTTTGTGAGGGCTTCATGTTTAAACATGTTTTTTCTCACAGTATGATGCCTTTCCAATAGCTCGTGGGGAGAGAGCCCTGCTCCTGACGCCGTCGTGAGGAGTGGGGAGGGGTCGAGGATCGGGAGAGAGGCGCCCCCTGGGCCACGCCTGCCGCTGTGGCCCGGACGCCGGTCATCATGGACACAGGCTGGGACTGTTTGTCAGGAAGAGCAGCCCCGTGCTATCGCCGGCCTTGCTTCCCTTTTCCGTCACGACTTTTATTGTGCAAACTCCTGATGGGCGTCTACCTCAAGCCTCTGGACCGTCTGCCTCCCCTCCGTCAAGAATGGAAAAGCTCCCCGGAGCAGGTGCTTGGGGTCAACCCTGCTCCCTCAGAAACAACCCTTAGCCATCGCACGGTGCTTCGTCCCACGGAGGGAAGGGAACTTTCCAGAGTGTTGTCAACGTCTGGCCAAAGCCCAGCACCCCACCCCATCGGTGCCAGTCACTACGGGTTGTGATTCCCTGGCATCTATTTACCTGAGATGATGCTCCAGCAGCAGGAAGGAAAACACACATGAAACCAGCACCACAATCTTTCTCTTCAAATTCATCGTCTCCTGGACGAAAAAGGAGAAGAGAAGGAGATGTCAGATAGTCAACATTCACATGCCTTTGCCACTTGCAACCATGGTTTACAACGTCTAATCTGCAGACATGGGGACACCAACCACAGCCCCTGCTTCCAGAACGCTCGGCCAGCAGCACCAGGCCGGCCGGGGTGGGGGTGGGGGGCTCTGTCCTCCCGCAGCTCCTCGGGGCGCCGGGTGCCCCCCCCGGGACCGAGTGCAGGGGCCGTGGTCCTCCTCGATTGCTCAGCGAATGCCACCCGCGTGGCAGGAAAGAGACGCATGAACTCTCCCCCACGTCACGGCTGGGAAAGCAAAGCGAGGTCACGAGAGGAAGTCTTCCTGAACTAGGAGGCGTGGTGTGTCCCCGGAGCAGATCTCTTGTTCTTTTTTCTCGCACAGATAGTAGGATGGCTCATTTGTCCCAAGACTAAATGGGGGTTTAAACAAAAACTACGAGCTCCCGCGAAGGTCGGCGCTTGTAGACAGGGATTAAAGCCCAAAGCGTAGGCCCTACATTGAAACGTGGAGCTCGGCTCCAGCCAGCCCCCGGAGCTCACACTGGAAGGTTTACGCGGGGTTTCTGTTCACACGTCTGGAGGGTTACGTGGCCGAAGCAGAGCGGAGGCCTCTGACGCCTCACTTCTGAGCACTCAGTCAACGGGCAAGAGGCTCTCGAGCCGCGCTGAGCAGCTCAGTCGCCACCAGCCACGGGCGGCTGCTCTGACCTCAGCTGTCCCCCGAGTGCACAAAACACACTGAAGGCAGACGCAGGGGGAAAGAAAGGATCTCCTCAATAATGTCACATTGGTGAGATCGTGAAATTACAATAGGCTGGGTCTACCGAACTAAGTGCCGATATGCTGTGAAAATTAATCCACTCATTCCTTTTTGCTTTGACAACGTGGCCACTAGAAAAGTGGATGCTGCAAATGCCGTTCTTCCGCCAGACGGTCCGCTTGGACAGCACCGCCCTGGACACGGCTTTCACGCCCGTGACGGGCAACGGGCCACCGCTCGAATTCAAGGGCGTCAGAGATGCCAGGTAGAGGGGGACGGAGGGGTCTCTCTAGCATGTGCCCCGGTGACACCGCTCCAAGCAGGTGCCACTGTTACCACAACCCCTCGAGTTTTTCCACACCCCCCCCCCCCAAAGGGTCCCTGTACCTCGGCCAGGAGGATGGAAGAGCCCAGGTGGGTGTTTCCCAAGCATTCTGTCTCCGGGTCTTTGTGAAATCACAGGCCGGACCCTGTGCCCTGCTCTCGGGGATGGTGAGCCTGCTGTGGATGGTGACGTCGGCGGACCCTTTGATGATGCGGACGTCAGGAAGTCACAGTCATAATGATGCACCTGCCAGCGGGGGCTTCTCACGGTTGCCAGACGACGGGACCCTGTCCCATCCGAAAGGCAGAGGATATTTCTGAGTGCTCCTTTGCCTTTCGCTTCCTCCGTTTTCCCTCCTCATTCTCTAGGGACCGACCCTTACCCACCGCGGGGTGTCTTGAATGGTGCGTGTGCTCACCCACACGGCAGAAAGAGTGACGTCCTGCAGGTGACGTCCACCCCGGCCCAGGAGCGCGTCCCTGGTGCTCCCCAGCAAGCCTATGCAGGACTCCCCTCTCCGACCACAGAGGCGACACGTTCCTGTGCCGTGCGGCCTGTCGGGTCCACTAGCGAGCAACGAAATCACAGTCACGCGTGACCCCTGCGTCCTGATCTGTGGTCGTAACATGCGTCTTCCTTTACCCTCCCCTTTGGAAATAAAGGCGTTGTTATTACTGGGAAAGTAGCACGTATGTGTGGCGTCTCCACCCCCCAGGGCTGCGTAACAACTTGTCACCGCAGGGTCGTGTGCCCGCACAGCAGAGGGGGCCCGAAGTGCAGGAAGCAGGTGTGGGCACGGCGTGCTCTCCGGCCTCGGTGCAGGTGGGGGTCCCTGGCGCCCCACCCCCACCCCCACCCCACTCACAGGCTCCTGACTCCGCCCTCCCGTGGAAGCTTCTCCCGTGTGCCCGAGCTTCCCCGTGGCGCCCCCGACTGCTCACGCCTGTCTCTGCGCACTCTGCCTCTGGGCGGCCGGCCTGGCGTTCTCAGAAGACCCGGGGCAGGGGCCTGCCCTTCCCCCGGGAGAGGCGCCGTCCGGCGCCCGGCCCCAGAGAGCCTGACCTGGGTGGGCCTGCTTCTCCCAGCAGCCCCGGCTGGCCTGGAACACGCATCCCCCCCTCCCTCCACCGGCCCCCGTGACGCCGCCTTCACCTGAAAGTCAAGACCAGCTTTGGCTCGTTTGACGTTTTCTCCCGATTTTTCCGTTCGAGCAGGTGCTGAGTTCTGTGCTAAGAGAAATTTGCGAAGAAAAGCGGGAGACCGAGCTGCACTTGAGGGCGTGAGCTCGTGTGTGAGTGCGGGTATGTGGGTGAGCACGTCTGTGCCCGTGACCGTCCAGTGTCTGCGGAGCGGAATGTCGATGGCCGTGTCCAGAGGCGGAGGCGGCCCGGGAGGACAAGGGCAGTGGGCAGAGGCTGGGGCCGCGGGGGGCCGGGTCCGAGTGAGGGGAGGCTTCTCTCGTAGAGGGGAATCCGGCACATTCCACCAGCCAGCGTTCTCCCCCCCCCCCATCTTCAAGGGGGCTTCAGGTCCCTGAGCCAAGGGTCAGAGGGAGTCGCCGTCACGAACCGAACGCACCCGCCCTGCCTTCGCACTGCCTCGTGTCCCCGCCTGGCCTTTGCTCAGTGATGGAAGGACTCGTACCTGAGACCACGCCGTGGGGGCAGCACCTTCTCAGAGGAGTCCCTGAGACTGTGGCTGCGGGACTCACCCGGTTTAGGGAATCCCGACTAAGCCCCTCCTCCAAGGACAGCCGGACTTAACATCCTTTAGATCACTTTGTACCTGCCGAGGGACCGAGGGAGGCCGGGTTTGGTCGGAGGGAGAAGTCGCTGCCTCAGGGGTGAATCAGACAGGGAAGGGGACCCCTGGGAACCGGAGCCCGATAACGAACAACGAAGCGGAATGGGGGGCGGGGCGGGGACCCGTTACTTCGGGTGCCATGTTCCAGAAGCCACACACCTGAACAGGACAGAGGCGTGGAGACAGAACCGGCCGTAACGGGGGACAGCCAGGGAGGGGGCCCTTCCCCACGAGGGGCCGGCCAGCAGGCTGGAGGGCAGCGAGCGCGGCAGGCAGGCCCCGGTCACCACCACTGCCACCTGCCTGGTCTGCTTCCCCCTCTGCCAGGAGAACCCCTGGGACCCGGCAGGTGCTCAGTGAAACAAAATGTACCCCATCGGTGCATACGCTGAGACCTGGTGTTTTACACAGGATTGGGGGTCCCACGTCCTGCTCAGTCCCGGCCCCCGACCACCAGCCAGCCTTGTGCCCGCAACGCAGCACAGGGAGACGGGGGTCCTTCCACCACTGCTCTGGACCCTGGCCGGGAGGGGGCAGGGTAGGGGTCAGGCCCACATCTGTCCCAACCCCCCTCTCTGTTCTCCAGACCCCAAACCTCAAAACCTCTGTCTCGTTCCGGCCCCTCTCCTGGGAGTCGGCACTTCCTGGGCTCCGTGGACCTTCACTCCGAGTCCACGGTCGCATCGTCACGGCCAGGACGGCCGCACAGCGCCCTGCGTGCTTAGCTGCACGGGCACGACGATGCTCTCAGGCCCAGACACGTAGGCCGGGCGGGGATGGGAACTGCAGGGCCGTCTGCTGCCCAGCCCCCCGGGGCGCGGAGAGGCCAGCGAGGCCCCAGCATCATCGGGGCCTCTGCAGCCCGCGGGGGCTCCGGCCCAGGGTGCCTATCGCCCACCCTGCCCGACCCGACCTCCCTTTGCGGCCTCTGACCTGGCTGGACACTCCGTCCAGGTGGACTCCAGGGCGCTCCCGTCATAGGCTCAAGGACACCCATGAGGGGCGGGGGTGGGTGGCAGCGGTGGCGGCCTTTGGCTGTGTTCCCGGCACTCGGAGGAGGGGTGGGGAGGACAGGCTGTGCTGGGCACAGAGGGGTGGCAACCGTGGAGCAGAAAGGGGTATAAAGGCAGTGGGCCGCGTGTGAGGCCCCCACCAGAGGCCATGGCTCTCTTCCTGCTGACCCTGGGGCTGAGCCTGGTCTCCGCCCAGGAGCTCAACCCCCAGGCCATTGTGCAGAAGAACTATAACATGGCCAAGGTGGGTCTGCGGTCCGAGTCTGGGCCTCCCCCGGGGGCTGGGCTGCGGGGCGTCTGTCCTCCCTCCATCCGGGGTCTTTGACCTGTGACCGGGCCGCTGCTCCTGGGGGCCTGCTTCTCCTCCCCCAGCTGAGAGGGCCGGGGTGGGTCTCTGGGAGGAGAGGGGCGGGTCTCTGGGAGGACGGACGTGTCCCTGGAAAGGCAGAGGGGGACCTCGGAGGACAGGGGCTGTCCCCAGGAGGGAAGAGTGATCTCTGGGAGGATGGGGGTATCCCTGGGAGGGCAGGGGGTGCCCAGGAGGGCAGAGGGGTCCTTGGGAGGATGGGGGCGTTCCTGGGAGGACAGGGGCGTCCCTGGGAGGGCAGAGGGAGTCCCTGAGAGGATGGGGGGGCGGGCTCTGGGAGGGCAGAGGGGGACCCTGGTAGGGGGCCACACACCCAGGGCCTGCAGGAAGAAGTTACCAAGAAGCCCCAGGGCCATACCACACGGGCTCCTCGTGCGTCTGCGGGGCCTCGCCTGCAGGTTTCAGGGATCTGGTATCCGGTGTCCATGGCCTCCGACGACATAAAGCGGATCGAGGAAAACGGGGACCTGAGGGTCTTCATCCGGAACATCGAGAGCTTGGGGGACGGGCGTCTGAGATTCCATTTCCGCGCCATGTGCGTGCTGACCGAACCGGCTGCACCCATATCGCGGGAGAGAAGGCCGGGTGGGGGCCGGGTGGGGGGCCGGGTGCGGGCTGAGGGAGGCCGCCTGGCTCACGCCCCGCTGGTTCGCAGGGTGCACGGGGAGTGCGAGCACGTGGCCATGGTCTGCGAGAAGGCGGAGAGGGACGGGGAGTACAGCATCAGCCGTAAGCGGAGGCGGGAGCTGCCCCGTCCGTCTGGCGGCAAAGCGCCGCGTCTCCTCGGGCCCTCGGCCCCCACCCGGGGCCCTAGGGGGGCAGGTGCGCCAGCCCGGGGCCGGGGGAGGGGGCGCACGCCGCTGCCACCCACGCTGCCCAGGGACCTCCGCCCGGAGTGACACCCCTCCCCCCGCCGAGGCCCACCTGCCCACCCTCCGCACCCGCGGCCGCTCAGCACGCCCGGCCCACGAGCCGTGGGTGCCGGGTGCTGGCGGGGGCCGCTCTAAGCCAAGTGTCCACACAGATGAGGGGGACAATACGGTGCTGCTCTCGGAGACCGACTACAGACAGTACATCATCTTCCACCTCCGGAACATCAGGAACGGGACACAGACCACTGTGCTGGCGCTCTATGGTACCGCCTCCTGACCCCTCCCGTCGGGCCTCAGGGTCCCCCTCCTCTGAAGACAGACCCTCGGCCGGTGGGGGTCTGGCCACGTCCCGAGGTCCCCACCTGCCAGAGCACCCACAGTCAATCACATCATAGGGTGGGCTTGGGGCTCCCAGGTCCAGGCTTCCGAGCTGCGTCTGGACCCCCACCTTGCACCGCCTGTCTGCTCAGGGCGCCCCCTCCCCCTTCGGCCTCAGCACTGCCTGAGTCCCCCGCCCCCCCTCCCGAGACCTTCTCCACACACCGTCCCAGGGGAGCAGTGAGGGAGCCCGGCCCCTGCTGCTGCGTCCTCAGGACGGGTGCCGGACCTGGGTCCCAGCTTCCTGGACAGATTTGAAAAAGTCTGCAGAAAGTACGGACTGGGTCCGCAGAACATCATCAGCCTCGGCAACCAAGGCGAGCCTCCCACCTCCTGCGCCAGCAGCCCTGGGCCAGGAGTGTTCCGGAGAGTCCCGGGGCCTCGGGGCTGGGGGTGGAGGCTCCAGAAAGTCTCCATCTGAGACCCCCCCACCCCCGGCTCTGTCTCCCCAGATGCCTGTTTCAAATACAGAAGGTAGAGACGCCCACCCAGGCCTGACGGTGCGTGAGCTTGGCCTCAGGGCGGGCGTGGGGGCTGAGGCAGCACTGGGCGCCGTGGAGGAGGCCGGGGGCAGGAGGGGGCCCGCTTCCCCAAACCCCCCCCTCACCCTGTCTGCGGGGTTTCCCCGCCGAGTGGCGGGGAGCCTTCTGGGGAGGAGCCCACCCTGTGTCAGTGTCCCGAGGCGGCTCTAGCCGGTGACCACGGACTGGGGGCACAGAGCCACAGAACTCATTCTTCCCAGCGTGGAGGCCAGAAGTCCGAGGTCCAGGCCAGGCAGGGCCACGCTCCTGCGGAGGCTCCATCGGTGGGGGGGGGGGGGGGGGGGGGGGGTCCTTCCTGCCTCTTCCAGCCTCTGGGGCTCCAGGCGTCCCTCAGGCCTCTGTCTCCATGTTCATTTTTTTAAAGTTTATTTATTTATTTTGACGGGCACCTGGGTGGCTCAGGCGGTTGAGCGTCCGACTTTGCTCAGGTCATGATCTCGAGGTTCGTGAGTTCGAGCCCCACGTCGGGCTCTGCGCTGACAGCTTGGAGCCCGGAGCCCGCTTCAGAGTCCGTGTCTCCCTCTCTCTCTGCCCCTCCCTGTTCACGCTTTGTCTCTCTCTCTCAAAAACAAATAAACATTAAAAAAATACATATGCGGCACCTGGGTGGCTCAGTCGGTTGAGCATCCAACTTTGGCTCAGATCATGATCTCATGGTTTGTGGGTTTGAGCCCCACGTCGGGCTCTGTGCTGACCGCCCGGAGCCTGGAGCCTGCTTCAGATTCCGTGTCTCCCTCTCTCTCTGCTCCTCCCCTGTTCATGCTCTGTCTCTCTCAAAAATAAATAAACATTAAAAAATTGTTTTAATGTTTATTTATTTTGACAGAGACAGAGAGAGCAGGGGAGGGACAGAGAGAGAAGGAGAGAAAATCCCAAGCAGGCTTCGCGCTGTCAATGCAGAGCCTGACACAAGGCTTGATCTCACGACCCTGGGATCATGACCGGAGCCAAAATCATGAGTCAGACACCCAACTGAGCCCCCCAGGCACCCCGTGCCTCCATATTCACAGGGCTTCTCCTCTGTGTCTGTGTCTCTCCTCTTCTGTCTCTGATAAGGTCATTTGTCATTGCGTTTATTTATTTTCTTTTCTTTTTTAACAGTAGCTATGACTTTTTTTTTTAATTTTTTTTTAACATTTATTTATTTTTGAGACAGAGAGACAGAGCGTGAATGGGGGAGGGTCAGAGAGAGAGGGAGACACAGAATCGGAAACAGGCCCTGGGCTCTGAGCTGTCAGCACAGAGCCCGACGCGGGGCTCGAACTCACAGACTGTGAGATCATGACCGAGCTGAAGTCGGACGCTCAACCGACTGAGCCACCCAGGTGCCCCTCATTACATTTAGAGCCCACTGGACAACCCTGGATGATCTCATTTCAAGATTCACATCCACAAAGACCCTTTTTCCAAATAAGGTCACACTCACAGGTTCTGGACACTAGATTGGAACGGACATACGTGGGGGACCCCACTCGGCCCACAGTTTCCTTCTCTGAACTGTCCTTTTCCAGGGCCAGCCGTGTCCCACTGCAGATCGCCCCCTACCTTCCCAGGGACTGGTCCCCCCAGAGTGCCTCATCTGGGGAGCGAGGGCCTGGGGCACCTCCGGTAGGGGAGTCGGATGGAAGGCGGTTCCCCAGCAGAGAGGGACAGGTGGTGACCGTCATCCCTCAGAGATCATTAGTTGTGCAGCTGGGACACGCACCCCGTGTATGGCGGATACGTGGAGAGTCCCCACTATTCCGTGGTTATTCTGGGGACTCCAAGCGATGGCCCAGCGGGTATTCACCTCAGAGCTAGGGAGGCTCGCACACGAGACCTGGACCCAGACGTCCGTGGCAGCCCTGTCCACGTCCCCCGCCTGGAATCGGCCCAGCAGCCGCCCTCGGGAGAAGGGTGACTGAACGTGGCACGGGCCACAGCTCCGCGTGAACAGGCGCAAGCTGGACAGCCTCAAGGCCGCGGGGTCGGGGAAGGCAGGCGGCCCCAGAAGGAATCCGTGTGTAAAACGGTCTCAAAATGTCAAATCCACAGCAACAGGGAACGCTCCGTGACCTCCAGGGGTTAGGGGTGGGGAGGGCCGAGAAGGCAGCAGGTGTGGCTTAAAGGGGCCACAGGAGGGGGTCCCCCCGAATCCGGACTGCGGCGGGGCGTGCGGCTTTCCCTGCCAGGGAAAAGCACAGAACTGAGCGGCACAACCCACACTCCACGCGCACGAGCAAGTCTGCGGGGGCAGGGCGCGGAGGGGACGGAGTGCAGGACGGTAGCATCGGGAGGACAGGGGACGGGCGCCGGGGGTCTCTTGAATCTGTTCTCACAGGTGCCTGTGAGCCTACAGTTCACTCCAAATACAAGGCAAAAAAGAGAAAGTGTCTGTCTTTCTTTCCAAGTCAGCCTAGAAAATGCTAACAGGCTCCTTCTGCACTGTCCCCACCCTGGGGCCCAGCCCCAGGCCCCACCACCCTCGCTGCCCCCTCGCTGCCCACCGGGCTTCCCCCCCTCCCCTGCTGCCCCTCAGAGCAGAGACCAAACTCCCCACGCGTGCTCTGCAGACGCTTAGCCGGCTGCCACACAGCCCCAGGGAGGGCAGCCGGACAGGGCAAGGAGGGGGCTCTCCTGGCCCCTCAGCGCCCCAAGTGTCCACAGGTGAGCACAGCCTGACATCTCCCCACGGCCCACTGATCCAGGAATCTCCAGGATGGAGACACGGGCTGGATGGCCCTGGCTGGGGTCAGCAGGACAGGGTCGAAAGTCAGCGGCCACCCTCAGGGGGCCCGTTCTCCGGGGTCCCCGGGGGAGCAGTGTCTGTTCATAACAGCGGAGTCGGCTGTAGGACCAGGGCTCAGGCGCTCCAGGCGGCTGACGGAGAGCTTTGTGCCCCTTCCAAAGGCGCCAGATGCACCCAACCCTCCCACGGCCCGCCCGGCCTTCCGGCTCCTTGCCCAGAACCTCAGTCCAGCCTGCGGGGCCTGGAGGAGGAGGAAGCTGCCCGCTCACGTGGGAAGTCGCATTTGGGGATCAGAACGGGGGCTTCCCGGGATGGATCCTAGGACGTGGCAGATAATAGGGCTTGAAGAGGCCCCAGGGCCACCACGGAGCCCCGCCCACCCCAGAAGAAGGTCCAGAGGAGCACAGAGCCGAGGCGTGGTAGGCAGGGAAGCTGGGCCCATGGTCTCGGGGTCGGGGGAAAGCAGGACTCGGCGGGGCATGAAGGAACCACCAAGAGACCGTCATTGCCACAGGATTTGGGGCAGCTGAGGTCCACCTGCAGTGAGTGAGTGGGACCTGAGGGGTGAGTCTGGCATGATCAAAATGAAGCAGGCTTGTTCCAGGAGGGTAAGTAGAAAAGCCACCCCGTCACCCCCAGAATGCCAGTGTGATGCTAAGGGGAACGTGCTTGACCCCAAACGACTTTACTTCCAGGGGAAAGGCCGTCCATAACCATGACGACACCTGCCCGCCGACCGCACCGGTCCCGTCGCGCTTCTAGCGGCTGGCTGCAGAGCCAAGGCGGGGCGGGGCGCCCAGTGGCATCGGTCAGGACACCAGCGGGGTGCCCCGGGACACCGCTCCCCACGGCGGCACGGATCCCCACTGGAGCAGCCTGTGCCAGCCCAGCGTATGCATGCGAAGCCTCAGGACAGCTCCACGGTCCTGCGCCCTAAGGACAGAGGGGTCAGACCGCACGGCCCTGCCGGGGGAGGACAGGAAGGAAGGGCTGCCCCCCTCCGGCCCCACAGTGGTGCACGGGGTGGGCAGAGCTTGCAGGCACGGAGCGGTCTTTCAACTTTGATTGCCCCCACGGTTTTCCGGAAGGCTGCATCCTCCTCTCTCGGCTTCGGAGGAGAGAAGGCAGGAGGTCGGTCTCCTGGTGGGTTTTATCCAGAGCACTGATGTGCATAATGAGGACCCACCGTCTCATTCCTGCTTCCCCAGAGACCCGGGAGGGGTGGAGGCCCCGGCAGAGGGGACGCTGGGCACGGGGACCCCGGTCCCTGCTCGGGTGAGGCTGAGGGCAGAGGAGACCCCGAACCAGGCGGGCAGCCCATCGAACGCTCACTCTTTCCTTTCCAGGAACAGACCCTCGTGTGGGCTGCTGGGTCTGGACTGGGGACACTTCTGCTGGAAAGAGGGCCAAGGAGGAGGGCCAGACACGGACCTGACAGGTCAACACGCGCACGTCCAGGACAAAGGGGGTTTTGGAACAAGTAACATCCGGCGAAACAGGTAACCTCCCACGCTAGGCGAAGAGACGGCCGGTTCTGTCCAACTAAATCAGGTGCTTGTTTGGGGGATGGGAGAGGGCGGGCGGGGGACAGCTCACCGGAGCAAAGGTCCCCATCCTGTACCAATCAGTGCCACCCCCAGGCCTGGCACCGCTCCCTCATGCAGCGCCCAGACCCTCCCCTGGCTGCAGGGCTGGGATGGCTCAAGTAGGAGTGTCTGCTGGGACCTGCGGCTCAGGCCACGCCTCCCTGAGCCCCTGCCACGGGGGGGGGGGGGGGGGGGGGGGGGGGGGGGGGACACTGGCCCGTGACCTCATGCACCTCCAGCGGCCTGATATCCTGCCTTTGAAGCCCTCCCGAGCCTGGAGTTTTTCAGGTGTTTCCAAGGAAGGTGCCTGGAATCACCCCCTCCCTCAGTGAGCCACGGCTGCCACGTGGGGCCGTCCAGAGAGGTCAGGGCGCCGCTGAGCACGTGGGGCGGGAGCTGGAGGCGGTGGCGGATGGCACTGGCCCCCGCTCAGCGCTCCCGGCAAACGCCGGGCTGTGGGGACCAGGGCCAGGCCGGGCGGACGGCACACACGGAAGACGGACCCGGGGGGCCGCAGTGCGGACGGCCGAGCCCCCCTGGGCTGTGCAAACATGCGGCAAACCCACGAGTGGAGTCGGGAAAGCGGTCTACTGCGCCCAGAGGCCACAGGGAAGTTTCCAGATGGACATCCTATAAAGAGCATTGGGATGGGCAGGGCCGCCTCGGGTTAGAGCCCAGATGTCTGTGAGCACCGCCTTCCCCCGTGGCAAACCTCTCACGGCCACGTTGGAGGCAGAGTCCCAGGCAGGTCCCCGTAGCTCTGACACACGGACGCGTACCTCCCCGGGGCGGGGGGAGGGGGGCGTTGGGACCTCTCCCTCCCTGTCACCCGGCCCTTGGGGGACATCTGGGGTGCTGGCCGGGACACACGGCCAGACAGGCGCTTGGGGGCCGGGGTCCCCCAGGGGCGGGGCCTCTCGGTGCTTGTTCACGTCTGTAGAGGCCAAGGTTGAGGCCCAGGTGGAAAACGGCTCAGAGCAGTCGCCTAGAGTCTGGTCAAGGACAACACCTTTGTCCCCCGGCCCCCAGTATTCACAGTCCCCCAGCAATGCCCACCAGCAGAGGCCGCGTTGTCAGGATCCCGGTCAGCCGAACGCAGGACCCACAGCCCCCAAGCCACAGGCCCGGCCACAGCCTCTCGATAACTTGCTCCCCGAGGTCGACCTGCAACCACTGAATTCAGTTTTGTGAGCAGGGTCTAGCTCAGCTTCCAGAGTGAACATGGCCAGCAGGGGCCAGGTGGGAGGGGGCCAGAGAGGAGCCCTGCCGCAGAGATCCTGCACGGCAGGGTCAGGGGTCAAGGCCGTGACACAGGG